>NC_058082.1:46889447-47182771 GCF_014858855.1 Bufo gargarizans | reverse complement strand
GGGTGTGTGTGAAGTTATTCTGAATGACCCAATGTGCACCTTGAATATTATATACCCTTTTAGGGATAGATTTCAAATAGCTCTGATATAGCAGAAACCACTAAATTATGAAATTGCTAAATTGGGAATTGTATTTCAACCCAGAACAAGAAATGTGCTTGAACGGACACTAAATAACTCGCCCAGCTACAGCACTAAGGACAGATTTAGCTGGATATAAATTTGAGGCCTAGTATTTAGGCGCTGGGTGACCGGTATGGATTTAGTGACAGAATTAGACTTGGAAATACACAGTAGCGGGTGTGTGTGAAGTTATTCTGAATGACCCAATGTGCACCTTGAATATTATATACCCTTTTAGGGATAGATTTCAAATAGCTCTGATATAGCAGAAACCACTAAATTATGAAATTGCTAATTGGGAATTGTATTTCAACCCAGAACAAGAAATGTGCTTGAACGGACACTAAATAACTCGCCCAGCTACAGCACTAAGGACAGATTTAGCTGGATATAAATTTGAGGCCTAGTATTTAGGCGCTGGGTGACAGGTATGGGTTTAGTGACAGAATTAGACTTGGAAATGCACAGTAGCGGGTGTGTGAAGTTATTCTGAATGTCCCTATGTGCACCTTCAATATGATCTACCCTTTTAGGGATAGATTTCAAATAGCTCTGATATAGCAGAAAACCACTAAATTATGAAATTGCTAAATTGGGACTAGTATTTCAACCCAGAACAAGAAATGTGCTTGAACGGACACTAAATAACTCGCCCAGCTACAGCACTAAGGACAGATTTAGCTGGATATAAATTTGAGGCCTAGTATTTAGGCGCTGGGTGACAGGTATAGGTTTAGTGACAGAATTAGACTTGGAAATGCACAGTAGCGGGTGTGTGAAGTTATTCTGAATGACCCTATGTGCACCTTGAATATTATATACCCTTTTAGGGATAGATTTCAAATAGCTCTGATACAGCAGAAACTACTAAATTTTTAAATTGCTAAATTGGGAATTGTATTTCAACCCAGAACAAAAATGTGCTTTGACGGACACTAAATAACTTTCCCAGCCACAACAGGACAGCGGTAACGAGAGATTTAGCGGGATATAAATTTGAGGCCTAGTATTTAGGCGCTGGGTGACCGGTATGGATTTAGTGACAGAATTAGACTGGGATATGGCCAAAAAATAACCACACTATTGCTGGTTAAATGCACTTAGTGATGGGCGCAGCTTGCCCCTGATGTAGTATATGGCCAAAAAATGAACAGACTATTGCTGGTTAAATGCACTTGGTGACGGGCGCAGCTTGCCCCTGATTTAGTATATGGCCAAAAAATGAACAGACTATTGCTGGTTAAATGCACTTGGTGTGATAGCTTGACCAACCACACTACTGAGGGTTAAATGCACTTGGTGACGGGCGCAGCTTGCCCCTGATGTAGTATATGGCCAAAAAATTAACAGACTATTGCTGGTTAAATGCACTTGGTGTGACAGCTTCACCCTGATGTAGGCTTTAGCCAAAAAACAAACGCACCATTGAGGGTTAAATGCACTTGGTGACAGGCGCAGCTTGCCCCTGATGTAGTATATGGCCAAAAAATAAACAGACTATTGCTGGTTAAATGCACTTGGTGTGACAGCTTCACCCTGATGTAGGCTTTAGCCAAAAAACAACCACACCATTGAGGGTTAAATGCACTTGGTCGCAGCTTGTGCTGGCGCACCACAAGACACAAAATGGCCGCCGATCACCCCAGAAAAATGTGACTGACAAACGGTCTGGGCAGCCTAAAAACAGTGAGCAATTGAGGATCAGCAGCTCAATGATCCACAGCTGCAGATCGATCAGTTAATCAAGTCCTTTGGAGGAGTTAATCTGCCTAATCTCGCCCTACTGTCGCAGCCGCAACCTCTCCCTACGCTAATCAGAGCAGAGTGACGGGCGGCGCTATGTGACTCCAGCTTAAATAGAGGCTGGGTCACATGGTGCTCTGGCCAATCACAGCCATGCCAATAGTAGGCATGGCTGTGATGGCCTCTTGGGGCAAGTAGTATGACGCTTGTTGATTGGCTGCTTTGCAGCCTTTCAAAAAGCGCCAAGAAAGCGTCACAAAAGCGCGAAGAAAGCGACGAACACCGAACCCGAACCCGGACTTTTACGAAAATGTCCGGGTTCGGGTCCGTGTCACGGACACCCCAAAATTCGGTACGAACCCGAACTATACAGTTCGAGTTCGCTCATCCCTAATCACTATCTGTTTTAAAAGCAGAGAAATTTTGAAATTGTGAATTTTTCCAAACTTTTTGTCAATTTGGTATTTTTTTATCAATAACAATGAAACATTTTGACTCAAATTTACCACTGTCATGAAGTACAATATGTGACGAGAAAACATTCTCAGAATGGCCTGGATAAGTAAAAGCGTTTTGAAGTTATCACCACTAGGGATGAGCGAACTCGAACTGTATAGTTCGGGTTCGTACCAAATTTTGGGGTGTCCGTGACACGGGCCCGAACCCGGACATTTTCGTAAAAGTCCGGGTTCGGGTTCGGTGTTCGTCGCTTTCTTGGCGCTTTTGTGACGCTTTCTTGGCGCTTTTTGAAAGGCTGCAAAGCAGCCAATCAACAAGCGTCATACTACTTGCCACAAGAGGCCGTCACAGCCATGCCTACTATTGGCATGGCTGTGATTGGCCAGAGCACCATGTGACCCAGCCTCTATTTAAGCTGGAGTCACATAGCGCCGCCCGTCACTCTGCTCTGATTAGCGTAGGGAGAGGTTGCGGCTGCGACAGTAGGGCGAGATTAGGCAGATTAACTCCTCCAAAGGACTTGATTAATCGATCGATCTGCAGCTGTGCATCATTGAGCTGCTGAAATTCAATTGCTCACTGTTTTTAGGCTGCCCAGACCGTTTGTCAGTCACTTTTTTCTGGGGTGATCGGCGGCCATTTTGTGTCTTGTGCGGTGCTGCGACCAAGTGCATCCAAGCTGCGACCAAGTGCATTTAACCCTCAATGGTGTGGTTGTTTTTTGGCTAAAGCCTACATCAGGGTGAAGCTGTCACACCAAGTGCATTTAACCAGCAATAGTCTGTTTATTTTTTGGCCATATACTACATCAGGGGCAAGCTGCGCCTGTCACCAAGTGCATTTAACCCTCAATGGTGTGGTTGTTTTTTGGCTAAAGCCTACATCAGGGTGAAGCTGTCACACCAAGTGCATTTAACCAGCAATAGTCTGTTAATTTTTTGGCCATATACTAAATCAGGGGCAAGCTGCGCCCGTCACCAAGTGCATTTAACCCTCAGTAGTGTGGTTGGTCAAGCTGTCACACCAAGTGCATTTAACCAGCAATAGTCTGTTCATTTTTTGGCCATATACTACATCAGGGGCAAGCTGCGCCCGTCACCAAGTGCATTTAACCCTCAGTAGTGTGGTTGGTCAAGCTGTCACACCAAGTGCATTTAACCAGCAATAGTCTGTTCATTTTTTGGCCATATACTACATCAGGGGCAAGCTGCGCCTGTCACCAAGTGCATTTAACCCTCAATGGTGTGGTTGTTTTTTGGCTAAAGCCTACATCAGGGTGAAGCTGTCACACCAAGTGCATTTAACCAGCAATAGTCTGTTCATTTTTTGGCCATATACTACATCAGGGGCAAGCTGCGCCCGTCACCAAGTGCATTTAACCCTCAGTAGTGTGGTTGGTCAAGCTGTCACACCAAGTGCATTTAACCAGCAATAGTGTGGTTATTTTTTGGCCATATCCCAGTCTAATTCTGTCACTAAATCCATACCGGTCACCCAGCGCCTAAATACTAGGCCTCAAATTTATATCCCGCTAAATCTGTCGTTACCGCTGTACTGTTGTGGCTGGGCAAGTTATTTAGTGTCCGTCAAAGCACATTTTTTGTTCAGGGTTGAAATACAATTCCCAATTTAGCAATTTCATAATTTAGTGGTTTCTGCTATATCAGAGCTATTTGAAATCTATCCCTAAAAGGGTATATAATATTCAAGGTGCACATAGGGTCATTCAGAATAACTTCACACACACGCTACTGTGCATTTCCAAGTCTAATTCTGTTAGTAAATCCATACCGGTCACCCAGCGCCTAAATACTAGGCCTCAAATTTATATCCCGCTAAATCTGTCGTTACCGCTGTACTGTTGTGGCTGGGCAAGTTATTTAGTGTCCGTTAAAGCACATTTTTTGTTCAGGGTTGAAATACAATTCCCAATTTAGCAATTTCATAATTTAGTGGTTTCTGCTATATCAGAGCTATTTGAAATCTATCCCTAAAAGGGTATATAATATTCAAGGTGCACATAGGGTCATTCAGAATAACTTCACACACGCTACTGTGCATTTCCCAGTCTAATTCTGTCACTAAATCCATACCGGTCACCCAGCGCCTAAATACTAGGCCTCAAATTTATATCCCGCTAAATCTGTTGTTACCGCTGTACTGTTGTGGCTGGGCAAGTTATTTAGTGTCCGTTAAAGCACATTTTTTGTTCAGGGTTGAAATACAATTCCCAATTTAGCAATTTCATAATTTAGTGGTTTCTGCTATATCAGAGCTATTTAAAATCTATCCCTAAAAGGGTATATAATATTCAAGGTGCACATAGGGTCATTCAGAATAACTTCACACACACGCTACTGTGCATTTCCAAGTCTAATTCTGTCACTAAATCCATACCGGTCACCCAGCGCCTAAATACTAGGCCTCAAATTTATATCCCGCTTCATCTGTCGTTACCGCTGTACTGTTGTGGCTAGGAAAGTTATTTAGTGTCCGTCAAAGCACATTTTTTGTTCTGGGTTGAAATACAATTCCCAATTTAGCAATTTCATAATTTAGTGGTTTCTGCTATATCAGAGCTATTTGAAATCTATCCCTAAAAGGGTATATAATATTTAAGGTGCACATAGGGTCATTCAGAATAACTTCACACACACGCTAATGTGCATTTCCAAGTCTAATTATGTCACTAAATCCATACCGGTCACCCAGCGCCTAAATACTAGGCCTCAAATTTATATCCCGCTAAATCTGTCGTTACCGCTGTACTGTTGTGGATGGGCAAGTTATTTAGTGTCCGTCAAAGCACATTTTTTGTTCTGGGTTGAAATACAATTCCCAATTTAGCAATTTCATAATTTAGTGGTTTCTGCTATATCAGAGCTATTTGAAATCTATCCCTAAAAGGGTATATAATATTCAAGGTGCACATAGGGTAATTCAGAATAACTTCACACACACGCTACTGTGCATTTCCAAGTCTAATTCTGTTAGTAAATCCATACCGGTCACCCAGCGCCTAAATACTAGGCCTCAAATTTATATCCCGCTAAATCTGTCGTTACCGCTGTACTGTTGTGGCTGGGCAAGTTATTTAGTGTTCTTTAAAGCACATTTTTTGTTCAGGGTTGAAATACAATTCCCAATTTAGCAATTTCATAATTTAGTGGTTTCTGCTATATCAGAGCTATTTGAAATCTATCCCTAAAAGGGTATATAATATTCAAGGTGCACATAGGGTCATTCAGACTAACTTCACACACACGCTACTGTGCATTTCCAAGTCTAATTCTGTCACTAAATCCATACCGGTCACCCAGCGCCTAAATACTAGGCCTCAAATTTATATCCCGCTGAATTTGAATACAATACATTGGGCCAAATAATATTTTTGTTGTTGTGGTGAACCATAACAATGAGGAAAACATCTAGTAAGGGACGCGGACGTGGACATGGTCGTGGTGGTGTTAGTGGACCCTCTGGTGCTGGGAGAGGACGTGGCCGTTCTGCCACATCCACACGTCCTAGTGTACCAACTACCTCAGGTCCCAGTAGCCGCCAGAATTTACAGCGATATATGGTGGCGCCCAATGCCGTTCTAAGGATGGTAAGGCCTGAGCAGGTACAGGCATTAGTCAATTGGGTGGCCGACAGTGGATCCAGCACGTTCACATTATCTCCCACCCAGTCTTCTGCAGAAAGCGCACAGATGGCGCCTGAAAACCAACCCCATCAGTCTGTCACATCACCCCCATGCATACCAGGGAAACTGTCTCAGCCTCAAGTTATGCAGCAGTCTCTTATGCTGTTTGAAGACTCCGCTGGCAGGGTTTCCCAAGGGCATCAACCTAGCCCTTCCCCAGCGGTGAAAGACATAGAATGCACTGACGCACAACCTATGTTTCCTGATGATGAGGACATGGGAATACCACCTCAGCATGTCTCTGATGATGACGAAACACAGGTGCCAACTGCTGCGTCTTTCTGCAGTGTGCAGACTGAACAGGAGGTCAGGGATCAAGACTGTGTGGAAGACGATGCAGGGGACGATGAGGTCCTAGACCCCACATGGAATGAAGGTGTCACGAGGGTGTCAAGAGCCACGTCTGACTCCGTTATACCCGGGGTCAGGAAGTCGCAGCGTGTGGCTGCGCGCTCTATGTCTAAAGATCACGTTGTTTCTTAGTGATTGTTTTCTGTGTTTGCCTTGCAATCCTTTTGTCTCACTCAGGGATCCGTAGCTTCTCCTCCTCAGCTGTTTCTTGTCTGCCACTCCCAACCTCCTTATATTTTCCTCTCACACTTCTCTAGTTGCCAGTTATAGAGCTTCCTGCCTGGACATCTATACTGACCCACTGGAGCTGTGAATCCTGGTTGTTGTTCCAGAGTGCTACCCTCCGGATCCCTGTTGGGCTTTTTGCTGTCTCCTGTTGTCGCCCACCTGGGATTATATGTTTATTCTGTATTGTCTGTCCTCCCCTTGGTGTTTTCCTTTAGAGCTAGTGGTGCGGACTAGTGTTCCCACCGCCCTGTTCACTATCTAGGGCTCATCTTAGGGAAAGCCAGGGTTTTAGGCACGTGATCGGCGTACGGGTGAGGAACCCGTCTAGGGACGTCAGGGCAGCCAGGTGCCAGCCGCAAGGTGAGTCAGGGGTCACCACCTTCCCTCTCATTTGGGCAGGGCCTTCCTCTTTCCCTCCCTCTGTGTCACGTATGTGATAGTCACGCCGATCATGATATTATAACTGGCCCTTATTTTAAAAATAAAATAAAAAAATAAAAATTTTCTCTCTACTTAGAATCCAATATGGATCCTATTGCTGCTTTGGCAAAACAGCTTCAAGGCCTGTCTTTGGAGGTGGCAGGATTGAAGGCGTCTGTCCTCCAACAACAGCAGCAAATGCAGCAGACCGCAAGCCCAGCGGTTGCTATGGGTAACCAGGTTGTTACAGAACCCAAGGTTGTTCTTCCTGACAGATTTTCTGGGGGAAGGGACAAATTTGTGACGTTCCGTGAGGCCTGCAAATTATATTTTAAGCTGCGCCCTTACTCCTCAGGTAATGAAGAACAGCGGGTGGGGATTGTTATTTCCCTGCTTCAGGGGGACCCGCAATCCTGGGCGTTCTCGTTACCCCCTGGTTCCCAGGCTCTCCGGTCAGTGGAGGGATTTTTTGGGGCTTTGGGTCTCATATATGATGACCCTGACCGAGTCGCCCTGGCTGAGTCAAAGTTACGGAGACTCCTACAGGGAGATCGGCCAGCAGAGGAATATTGCTCAGAGTTCCGTAGGTGGGCTACGGATACTCAGTGGAACGACCCGGCTCTCAGGAGTCAGTTCTGCTCTGGGTTATCTGAAAGGGTTAAGGATGCGCTGGCGCTGTATGAGACCCCCCTTTCCCTTGATGCTGTTATGTCCCTCTCTATCAGAATAGATAGACGTCTTAGGGAGAGATCGAAAATTCCTGAGCAATCGGTAACCTCTCCCAAGCAGCAGTTAGTCTGTACTGACTTAGATGAGCCTATGCAGCTAGGAGGAACTTCTCGTCAGGTCCGTCCTCCTGAGGTTCGCCGTAGGTGGGGGGCTTGTTTTTTCTGTGGGGGGAGGGGTCATTTCATTAATGTCTGTCCCTCCTTTCTCAAAAACAAAAGACCGTCGGAAAACTACTAACCCCAGGCTGTGCGGAGGATGTCAGCCGGGGGGTATACGTTTCCTCCATACGAACATCTCAATTTGTGTTGCCAGCGGTTATTGTTTTTGGTGTGAAGACGGAGTCTATTTCTTTTTTTCTAGACAGTGGAGCAGGGGTAAATTTGATAGATGCCCATTTTGCCCGCACTATGGGTTTGTCTCTCTGTACGCTGCAGAGACCTATTCCCATATTCGCTATTGATTCTGCTCCTCTGTTTCAGAGAAACCTCACTCACATTGTCCATAACTTACACCTTCGGGTAGGGGACCACCATAATGAGTATCTTTCATGTTACGTTCTGGAGGGCCTTCCCTCTCCTGTGGTATTGGGTCTTCCCTGGTTGGTAGCGCACAATCCAGTGGTGGATTGGCAGGCCAGGGAGATATTGGAGTGGAGTGAGCATTGCAGAGAGAATTGCTTAAATAACAATTGCTTAATCGCCTCCATAGCTTCCCTACCTACATTTATTTCGGACTTTGAGGACGTTTTTTCTGAAAAGGGTTGTCAGAAGCTACCACCTCATCGTCCTTATGATTGCCCGGTTAACCTGATTCCCGGTGCAAAATTACCCAAGTCTAGGTTGTATAATCTTTCGGGTCCCGAGAGACAAGCCATGAAAGATTATATCTCCAAGAGTCTGGCTAAGGGACACATCAGACCCTCTTCTTCACCCGTGGCTGCAGGGTTTTTCTTTGTTAAAAAGAAAGATGGGGGCCTGCGTCCTTGCCTAGATTTCCGTGAGCTAAACCGGATAACCGTCCGAGACCCATACCCTCTTCCTCTCATTCCTGACCTTTTTAATCAGATTGCGGGTGCTAGGTGGTTCTCCAAACTTGATCTTAGGGGGGCCTACAATCTGATTCGTATCAAGGAAGGGGATGAGTGGAAGACAGCTTTTAACACCCCTGAGGGGCATTATGAAAATTTAGTCATGCCTTTCGGTCTGACCAATGCCCCTGCTGTCTTCCAACATTTCATTAATGATATTTTTAGTCATCTCATCGGCAGGTTTGTAGTCATATACCTAGATGATATCTTAATTTATTCGGCTGATCTGAAAACACATGAAGTACATGTCAGGCAAGTACTGCAGGTCCTACGGACGAATAAATTATATGCGAAAATTGAAAAATGTGTCTTCGCCGTTCAGGAAATACAGTTCCTGGGATATCTATTATCCGCTTCAGGTTTCCGTATGGATCCTAGGAAGGTCCAGGCAATTTTAGATTGGGATCTTCCTGAGAACCTTAAAGCTCTACAACGGTTTTTGGGTTTCGCAAATTTCTATAGAAAGTTCATTACAAATTATTCAGTGATCGTTAAACCCCTTACTGACATGACTAGGAAGGGGACTGATTTTTCTAAATGGTCTGACGCCGCTAAAATTGCATTTTCCTCTCTAAAAGAGAGATTTACCTCGGCACCTGTTCTAATTCAACCTGATGTCTCCCAGCCTTTTATTGTTGAAGTAGATGCGTCAGAGGTGGGAGTGGGGGCTGTATTGTCTCAGGGTCCGTCTCCTGGCAAATGGCGTCCTTGCGCTTTCTTTTCCAAAAAGTTATCTACAGCAGAAAAGAACTATGATATTGGAAATAGGGAACTGTTGGCGATTAAACTGGCGTTTGAAGAGTGGCGTCACTTCTTAGAGGGAGCAATCCACCCCGTCACGGTGATTACGGATCACAAAAACCTTCTGTACCTAGAATCGGCTAAGCGTCTCACCCCTAGACAAGCTAGGTGGTCGCTATTCTTTACCAGATTTAACTTTGTAATCACCTATCGTCCTGGGGCAAAAAATACCAAGGCAGACGCATTATCTCGTAGTTTCCCTGGAGGGGGTAATGTTAGTGATCCGGTACCTATTTTACAAAGAGGAGTGGTTGTCTCTGCTGTACACTCTGTTCTAGAGGGAAAGGTGTTAGAGGCCCAGGGGGACGCCCCGGCCTCTTGCCCCTCAGAGAAATTGTTTGTTCCGTTAAACCTGCGTCTTGAACTATTAAAGGAACATCATAATTCGGCACTTGCTGGGAACCCGGGTAGTAAAGCAACCTTGGAGCTATTGTCTCGTCGTTTTTGGTGGCCAAGGTTGCGTCAGGATGTAATGGATTTCGTGTCTACTTGTTCTACTTGTGCACGCGCGAAAGTCTCTCATACACGCCAAGCAGGGTCTTTATTGCCACTTTTCATCCCCAATAGGCCATGGACACATCTATCAATGGATTTCATCACTGACTTACCTTTGTCTGCGGGTAAAACAGTTATCTTGGTAGTAGTAGACAGGTTTAGCAAAATGGTACACTTTATTGCGCTACCCGCACTTCCTAATGCTAAGACTCTTGCTCAGGTGTTTATCAGTGAAATCGTGAAGCTTCACGGGGTCCCTTCCGATGTGGTTTCGGATCGGGGAACCCAGTTTATTTCTAAGTTTTGGAAAGCTTTTTGTTCCCGTTTGGGGGTACACTTGTCCTTTTCCTCAGCTTTCCATCCTCAGTCGAATGGACAGACTGAGCGTACCAACCAAAAACTAGAAACATATTTAAGGTGTTTTGTGTCTGAAAACCAAGAGGTGTGGTCATCATATTTACCGTTAGCCGAGTTTGCCATAAATAATCGCTGTCAGGAATCCACTGGCAAGTCACCATTTCTTGGTGCATACGGTTTTCATCCCCAATTTTGTACTTTCAAACAGTTCCCTATTTCCAATATCATAGTTCTTTTCTGCTGTAGATAACTTTTTGGAAAAGAAAGCGCAAGGACGCCATTTGCCAGGAGACGGACCCTGAGACAATACAGCCCCCACTCCCACCTCTGACGCATCTACTTCAACAATAAAAGGCTGGGAGACATCAGGTTGAATTAGAACAGGTCTTCTGGGGTTCCCGAAGAGGAACGGTTTTCTTCATCTCTTTCATCGGTATGGCAGAAGGTGCAAGCTAACTTGAAAAATATGAGTGGTAAATAGAAAAGCATGGCCGATAAGAAACGGTCGCCAGGTCCGGACCTAGGAGTGAATGACTATGTGTGGTTGTCTACTAGGAATATTAAGTTGAAGGTTCCCTCTTGGAAACTGGGTCCTAGGTTCATTGGTCCTTATAAAATAGTAGCCGTCATTAACCCTGTGGCTTTTCGCCTGGAGCTACCTCAGACTTTTAAGATCCATAACGTCTTCCATAAGTCGTTACTCAAGAAGTATGTTCCACCTCTAGAACCATCACCGCTGCCACCTCCTCCTGTTATTGTGGATGGTAATCTGGAGTTTCAAATATCCAGAATTGTTGATTCTCGTCGGGTCCGCCGCTCTCTTCAGTATCTGGTGCATTGGAGGGGTTACGGTCCCGAGGAAAGAATGTGGGTTCCAGCAACAGAGGTAAACGCCAACAGGTTAATTCAGGCTTTCCATGCCTCTCATCCTGAGAGACCTGGTCCTGAGTGTCCGGAGGCCCCTCGTGAAAGGGGGGGTACTGTCACGAGGGTGTCAAGAGCCACGTCTGACTCCGTTATACCCGGGGTCAGGAAGTCGCAGCGGGTGGCTGCGCGCTCTATGTCTAAAGATCACGTTGTTTCTTAGTGATTGTTTTCTGTGTTTGCCTTGCAATCCTTTTTGTCTCACTCAGGGATCCGTAGCTTCTCCTCCTCAGCTGTTTCTTGTCTGCCACTCC
Source organism: Bufo gargarizans (assembly GCF_014858855.1). NCBI lineage: Eukaryota > Metazoa > Chordata > Amphibia > Anura > Bufonidae > Bufo > Bufo gargarizans. The sequence goes on along the minus strand of NC_058082.1, from coordinate 47,171,097 downwards.
CAACCTCCTTATATTCTCCTCTCACACTTCTCTAGTTGCCAGTTATAGAGCTTCCTGCCTGGACATCTATACTGACCCACTGGAGCTGTGAATCCTGGTTGTTGTTCCAGAGTGCTTCCCTCCGGATCCCTGTTGGGCTTTTTGTTGTCTCCTGTTGTCGCCCACCTGGGATTATATGTTTATTCTGTATTGTCTGTCCTCCCCTTGGTGTTTTCCTTTAGAGCTAGTGGTGCGGACTAGTGTTCCCACCGCCCTGTTCACTATCTAGGGCTCATCTTAGGGAAAGCCAGGGTTTTAGGCACGTGATCGGCGTACGGGTGAGGAACCCGTCTATGGACGTCAGGGCAGCCAGGTGCCAGCCGCAAGGTGAGTCAGGGGTCACCACCTTCCCTCTCACTTGGGCAGGGCCTTCGTCTTTCCCTCCCTCTGTGTCACGTATGTGATAGTCACGCCGATCATGATAGAAGGTCGTGCCACTGACTTTCACAGTTCGGAGGAAGAGGCAGAGGTGAGACCGAGCCAACAGCGTAGCAAAAGAGGGAGCAGTGGGCAAAAGCAGAACACCCGCCGCCAAGAGACTCCGCCTGCTACTGTCCGCCGCCATCTGGGACCGAGCACCCCAAAGGCAGCTTCAAGGAGTTCCCTGGCATGGCACTTCTTCAAACAATGTGCTGACGACAAGACCCGAGTGGTTTGCACGCTGTGCCATCAGAGCCTGAAGCGAGGCATTAACGTTCTGAACCTGAGCACAACCTGCATGACCAGGCACCTGCATGCAAAGCATGAACTGCAGTGGAGTAAACACCTTAAAACCAAGGAAGTCACTCAGGCTCCCCCTGCTACCTCTTCTGCTGCTGCCGCCTCGGCCTCTTCCTCTGCCTCTGGAGGAACGTTGGCACCTGCCGCCCAGCAAACAGGGGATGTACCACCAACACCACCACCACCTCCGTCACCAAGCGTCTCAACCATGTCACACGGCAGCGTTCAGCTCTCCATCTCACAAACATTTGAGAGAAAGCGTAAATTCCCACCTAGCCACCCTCGATCCCTGGCCCTGAATGCCAGCATTTCTAAACTACTGGCCTATGAAATGCTGTCATTTAGGCTGGTGGACACAGACAGCTTCAAACAGCTCATGTCGCTTGCTGTCCCACAGTATGTTGTTCCCAGCCGCCACTACTTCTCCAAGAGAGCCGTGCCTTCCCTGCACAACCAAGTATCCGATAAAATCAAGTGTGCACTGCGCAACGCCATCTGTAGCAAGGTCCACCTAACCACAGATACGTGGACCAGTAAGCACGGCCAGGGATGCTATATCTCCCTAACTGCACACTGGGTAAATGTAGTGGCAGCTGGGCCCCAGGCGGAGAGCTGTTTAGCGCACGTCCTTCCGCCGCCAAGGATCGCAGGGCAACATTCTTTGCCTCCTGTTGCCACCTCCTCCTTCTCGGCTTCCTCCTCCTCTTCTTCCACCTGCTCATCCAGTCAGCCACACACCTTCACCACCAACTTCAGCACAGCCCGGGGTAAACGTCAGCAGGCCATTCTGAAACTCATATGTTTGGGGGACAGGCCCCACACCGCACAGGAGTTGTGGCGGGGTATAGAACAACAGACAGACGAGTGGTTGCTGCCGGTGAGCCTCAAGCCCGGCCTGGTGGTGTGTGATAATGGGCGAAATCTCGTTGCAGCTCTGGGACTAGCCAATTTGACGCACATCCCTTGCTTGGCGCATGTGCTGAATTTGGTGGTGCAGAAGTTCATTCACAACTACCCCGACATGTCAGAGCTGCTGCATAAAGTGCGGGCCGTCTGTTCGCGCTTCCGGCGTTCACATCCTGCTGCTGCTCGCCTGTCTGCGCTACAGCGTAACTTCGGCCTTCCCGCTCACCGCCTCATATGCGACGTGCCCACCAGGTGGAACTCCACCTTGCACAAGCTGGACAGACTGTGCGAGCAGCAGCAGGCCATAGTGGAGTTTCAGCTGCAGCACGCACGGGTCAGTCGCACTACAGAACAGCACCACTTCACCACCAATGACTGGGCCTCCATGCGAGACCTGTGTGCCCTGTTGCGCTGTTTCGAGTACTCCACCAACATGGCCAGTGGCGATGACGCCGTTATCAGCGTTACAATACCACTTCTATGTCTCCTTGAGAAAACACTTAGGGCGATGATGGAAGAGGAGGTGGCCCAGGAGGAGGAGGAGGAGGAGGAAGAGGGGTCATTTTTAGCACTTTCAGGCCAGTCTCTTCGAAGTGACTCAGAGGGAGGTTTTTGGCAACAGCAGAGGCCAGGTACAAATGTGGCCAGACAGGGCCCACTACTGGAGGACGAGGAGGACGAGGATGAGGAGGAGGTGGAGGAGGATGAGGATGAAGCATGGTCACAGCGGGGTGGCACCCAACTCAGCTCGGGTCCATCACTGGTGCGTGGCTGGGGGGAAAGGCAGGACGATGACGATACGCCTCCCACAGAGGACAGCTTGTCCTTACCCCTGGGCAGCCTGGCACACATGAGCGACTACATGCTGCAGTGCCTGCGCAACGACAGAAGAGTTGCCCACATTTTAACCTGTGCGGACTACTGGGTTGCCACCCTGCTGGATCCACGCTACAAAGACAATGTGCCCACCTTACTTCCTGCACTGGAGCGTGATAGGAAGATGCGCGAGTACAAGCGCACGTTGGTAGACGCGCTACTGAGAGCATTCCCAAATGTCACAGGGGAACAAGTGGAAGCCCAAGGCCAAGGCAGAGGAGGAGCAAGAGGTCGCCAAGGCAGCTGTGTCACGGCCAGCTCCTCTGAGGGCAGGGTTAGCATGGCAGAGATGTGGAAAACTTTTGTCAACACGCCACAGCTAACTGCACCACCACCTGATACGCAACGTGTTAGCAGGAGGCAACATTTCACTAACATGGTGGAACAGTACGTGTGCACACCCCTCCACGTACTGACTGATGGTTCGGCCCCATTCAACTTCTGGGTCTCTAAATTGTCCACGTGGCCAGAGCTAGCCTTTTATGCCTTGGAGGTGCTGGCCTGCCCGGCGGCCAGCGTTTTGTCTGAACGTGTATTCAGCACGGCAGGGGGCGTCATTACAGACAAACGCAGCCGCCTGTCTACAGCCAATGTGGACAAGCTGACGTTCATAAAAATGAACCAGGCATGGATCCCACAGGACCTGTCCATCCCTTGTGCAGATTAGACATTAACTACCTCCCCTTAACCATATATTATTGGACTCCAGGGCACTTCCTCATTCAATCCTATTTTTATTTTCATTTTACCATTATATTGCGAGGCTACCCAAAGTTGAATGAACCTCTCCTCTGTCTGGGTGCCGGGGCCTAAATATATGCCAATGGACTGTTCCAATGTTGGGTGACGTGAAGCCTGATTCTCTGCTATGAAATGCAGACTAATTCTCTGCTGACATGAAGACAGATTCTCTGTTACGGGACCTCTCTCCTCTGCCTGGGTGCTGGGCCTAAATATCTGACAATGGACTGTTGCAGTGGTGGCTGACGTGAAGCCTGATTTTCTGCTATGACATGCAGACTGATTCTCTGCTGACATGAAGCCAGATCCTCTGTTACGGGACCTCTCTCCTCTGCCTGTGTGCTGGGCCTAAATATATGCCAATGGACTGTTGCAGTGGTGGCTGACATGAAGCCTCATTCTCTGCTATGACATGCAGACTAATTTTCTGCTGACATGAAGCCAGATTGTCTGTTACGGGACCTCTCTCCTCTGCCTGGGTGCTGGGCCTAAATTTATGAAAATGGACTCTTACAGTGGTGGGTGACGTGAAGCCTGATTCTCTGCTATGACATGAAGACTGATTCTCTGCTGACATGAAGCCAGATTGTCTGTTACGGGACCTCTCTCCTCTGCCTGGGTGCTGGGCCTAAATTTATGAAAATGGACTGTTGCAGTGGTGGGTGACGTGAAGCCTGATTCTCTGCTATGATATGAAGACTGATTCTCTGCTGACATGAAGCCAGATCCTCTGTTACGGGACCTCTCTCCTCTGCCTGGGTGCTGGGCCTAAATATCTGACAATGGACTGTTGCATTGGTGGCTGACGTGAAGCCTGATTCTCTGCTATGACATGCAGACTAATTCTCTGCTGACATGAAGCCAGATTGTCTGTTACGGGACCTCTCTCCTCTGCCTGGGTGCTGGGCCTAAATTTATGAAAATGGACTGTTGCAGTGGTGGGTGACATGAAGCCTGATTCTCTGCTATGACATGAAGACTGATTCTCTGCTGACATGAAGCCAGATTGTCTGTTACGGGACCTCTCTCCTCTGCCTGGGTGCTGGGCCTAAATTTATGACAATGGACTGTTGCAGTGGTGGCTGACGTGAAGCCTGATTCTCTGCTATGACATGCAGACTGATTCTCTGCTGACATGAAGCCAGATCCTCTGTTACGGGACCTCTCTCCTCTGCCTGGGTGCTGGGCCTAAATTTATGACAATGGACTGTTGCAGTGGTGGCTGACGTGAAGCCTGATTCTCTGCTATGACATGCAGACTGATTCTCTGCTGACATGAAGCCAGATCCTCTGTTACTGGACCTCTCTCCTCTGCCTGGGTGCTGGGCCTAAATTTATGACAATGGACTGTTGCAGTGGTGGCTGACGTGAAGCCTGATTCTCTGCTATGACATGCAGACTGATTCTCTGCTGACATGAAGCCAGATCCTCTATTACGGGACCTCTCTCCTCTGCCTGGGTGCTGGGCCTAAATTTATGACAATGGACTGTTGCAGTGGTGGCTGACGTGAAGCCTGATTCTCTTCTATGACATGCAGACTGATTCTCTGCTGACATGAAGCCAGATCCTCTGTTACGGGACCTCTCTCCTCTGCCTGAGTGCTGGGCCTAAATTTATGAAAATGGACTGTTGCAGTGGTGGGTGACGTGAAGCCTGATTCTCTGCTATGATATGAAGACTGATTCTCTGCTGACATGAAGCCAGATCCTCTGTTACGGGACCTCTCTCCTCTGCCTGGGTGCTGGGCCTAAATATCTGACAATGGACTGTTGCATTGGTGGCTGACGTGAAGCCTGATTCTCTGCTATGACATGCAGACTAATTCTCTGCTGACATGAAGCCAGATTGTCTGTTACGGGACCTCTCTCCTCTGCCTGGGTGCTGGGCCTAAATTTATGAAAATGGACTGTTGCAGTGGTGGGTGACGTGAAGCCTGATTCTCTGCTATGACATGAAGACTGATTCTCTGCTGACATGAAGCCAGATTGTCTGTTACGGGACCTCTCTCCTCTGCCTGGGTGCCGGGGCCTAAATATCTGAGAATGGACTGTTCCAGTGGTGGGTGACGGGAAGCCAGATTCTCTGCTATGGGACCTCTCTCCATTTGATTTTGGTTAATTTTTATTTATTTAATTTTTATTTTAATTCATTTCCCTATCCACATTTGTTTGCAGGGGATTTACCTACATGTTGCTGCCTTTTGCAGCCCTCTAGCCCTTTCCTGGGCTGTTTTACAGCCGTTTTAGTAGGGTGGCTACTTGCTGGTAGCAGCCGCATCCTCCGATCCTAAAGACGCCCCCTCCTCATGTTGGTTGACAGGGCCAGCGAACTCGCAGGCGCACTGAGAGGATGACGCTCGCTCGGCCGCTCCATCCTCAATGCGCCTGCGCCGATGACGTCACATCTACACCCGGCGCAGGCGCACTGAGGATGGAGCGGCCGAGCGAGCGTCCGACTGAAGACAGGTACGGCGCAGGCGCCAGATTTTGAATGCAGACAGGGCCAGCAGAGGACGAGCGTGTTCGCTGGCCCTGTCAATCAACATGAGGAGGGGGCGTCTTTATTAAAGGAGGATGCGGCTGCTACCAGCAAGTAGCCGCCCTACTTGCTGGTAGACAGGTAATTTGCATATTATAAAAGTCAGTTTTTTTAATTAACTACTGAACCAAAATGAGTAATAGCATTATAGATTGATATATCGCAGTATAGGGATTATAAGTAGTCAAAAAAAAAAAAATGACTTTAGTGGGGTGACAGAAGCCCTTTAAAGGTGAAAAAAGGCAGGGTACTGAAGGGGTTAAGCATTCACAGGAAAAGTTCATTTCCATGCAGTATTCTAGGAGAAATACAGAATATGGCAATAATTGCATAAGGATAGTTTATGCTGAAATTGTAAATTACATGTTTTAGCAGTTCAATTACTCTCCGAGCTTTAAAAAAAAGCTGGTGAATATTTGCATTATATTAAGTTCATGATTCCGAGTTATGCCGGCTCCCAAAGATAAACACCTACATACTAAAGAGATATTCTGGTCATATAGGAAATTTCTCTGACCCGTTCAGTCACGTTCTAAAAGGGCAGCATCATCTGAGAAAAGTACCTGTCAATGTTTCTAAGACAAGTAACCCCTAATCAAATAAATCGCAAGTAAGTACCCCCCATGGCTATACCGCTGAACAAAATTACTCAACTAATATCACATTACACTGAGCCGCAGCTATGAGCAGCTGATGGCATTGCTTTGGTGTAGGATTCAGTGATGGTTGATGTCTTCTTACTTTACATGGCTCAAGCAAGTAAAGCACTTGCAATATCTATCAGTTGAGGGAAACAGAGGATTAGACATGTTGAAATGATGCCCCATCGCTCTTCCCACCATATATGCCATCCGTCGGCAGGCCCCATACACATTTTATATTCAGTCTTATCAATATCAATGGTTTGGGTTGACTTTTATGCATTTGTCCAGCTTTAAGGTGGATTTAGAAGGGGCCGACTGAGCAGCCGATTGCTTCCCATCAGTCGGCTACTCGTTCAATGAAGGAGACCGTGCATTTACATGTGGCGATCTCCTTCACAATATGACAAAGCAAAAAATGGCCACGGGGAGAGAAAGGCGCTCATAGGGTGAGTATGTCAAATAAACATTATCCTCCAAACACAGGTGGGTTAATTATGCTCACCTGTTCAGGTTGCACCAATATTGGGCGCAACCACAATGAAGGCCAACTGGAAAAGTAACTGGTTGGTGCTGCAGATTCAGTCCAAAATCTCCTCAGGTGGGGGCCAGGCCGCCAACCGGGTGAACAATAGTACTGGAGCTCCACTGAACCATGGAAGTCAAGTAAGCGTGTGGAGATAAGGCGCAGGATCACAACCAGATGTTGAATGTCATAAAGTTTATTGGAAGACAACGCGTTTCGGGGTTCTACGGACCCCTTTATCAAGTCTTTGAGACTGCAGAGGAAGCGACTTGATAATGGGGTCCGTAGAACCCCGAAACGGTTGTCTTCCAATAAACTTCATGACATTCAACATCTGGTTGTAATCCTGTGCCACACCTCACTTGACTTCCATGGTCCAGTGGAACTCCAGTACTATTCTTCACAATATGAGGATGGGGATCGCTATAGTGATCCCTCCTCCTCATACAGATACATGGCTTCTGAGCATCAGATCACTGTTTAGACATCATGATCTGCTGATCACAAGCAATGATCAGTGAGGCCTTCACGAGCAACAGGATCACCCGATCAACGAGAGTTTAGCTTGTTCATTGGGTGATCGGCAGCACATTTAGATGATCGGGAAAGACTGTTCGTAGGAACGGTTGTTCCTGATAAGTTGGGCGAATATTGGTGCGTCTAAATGCACCTTTAGACTCATTGTAAGAGGTGAAGGCGCGTGTGTGTGTGGTGGCGGTGGGGGAGGATTTTCAGATTGCAGTAAATCTCCACATTTGGTAAGGAAAGAAGAGTCTAGGTACCGTGCACTGCACTTAGGAACTGTTTAGAAATGATTTAACATGTCCCCATAAAAGAGTCAATCACAGTACCTCAGTGCCAGTCGCAGTGGCCACAATTCAGAACTAGTCACAGTGCCCACTAGGAGTAAGCAAGCCTACAATATGCCGCCATAACAGTGAAAGCCTGAACAGTACTCCCATAGCAGAAGTATCCTGTGAAAGTGCCTCATGACTGTAACAGGCAGCCTACAACTTGAGAAGAAGCCTTGTCTGTGGACAGCACCATGGTATGTGGATTTGTTAAGTAGAAACATCTTGGAGCAGTTAAGTGCAGTGACCTCCTGAGGAGCTGGGGTAGAGGATAGGAGTGGTAGTGGCCCTGATGAAGTGTTGTGTCACAGCGAACTTCCTCAGGCTGTTGCTACCTGGGGATTGGTGCAGTGGAATGATAGTACTGAAGAAGAAGGCCATACATAACAAAGTCCCTTTTACTAACTACATACAGCAGCAGCAAGCATGTGTAATTCTTCCCTGGTACCAGATGAGGAGATATAGTGGCAGGATGGGTGGCTGCAGTTCCGCACTTAAATGATACTGGCCCTGTTTGGTGACAGTGGATTAACTACAGTTTCTCGCCTCGCAACATTGTCTTCAGTATGATTCTTGAGAGGAGATGCTCTATGAGAGGGATCTCTGGATACTGGGCCTGGATATGGTTCTTGGCAGTGGGTGCAATCCTGAGCACCCTCTTGTGGATGTTGTAGAACTGCAGGCTCTGAAGCTGCTGGCAATGATGAACCTTAGAGGGTCCTGCTGGAGCAGAGGAGTGGAGAATCTCTGGCTCCAGTGGCAAAGGAAGATAGAGGGGCCTAGTTGGTTTTCAGGCCAAATCTCTTGCGCTGTAATAGGCACAAGTGGTTCCTGTAATGATGAGGTGACCCCAGAGGCTCTCTACGGGTGCATATTCTACATGGTCGTCCTTGCAAAGGTTGTGGCATGTCTGTGGAAGGTAGCTCTTCTTCATGGAGCATCCAGTTGACAAAGAGCTCCTCTTGTGTCTCGTCACCAGCGATAAATGAGCTGCTATGCCCAACGGAGAACCAAAGTATGGTGCCCACCTGCCGCACTAGTTTGGGGTCGCCTGGCCGAGGGTGATCCAGGACTTGGATCACCCACTCCTCCACAGCAGTTTTGTAGATTTAAGGGTCATGAGCAGGTCGCACCATGTGCTCTGGGATCTTCAGTCCCTGAACTAATCTCTCAAGCATGGGACCTGATGAGGATGCTGGGAGCTGCCATCTCTCTCCGGTAGCCTGCATTTCCTGGACAATCTTCCCAACTCTCTGGCAGGAGAGGGATCTCTGAAGACTGGGTCTGGATATGGTTCTTTTGAGTGGGTTCTCTAAGAGCTAATTACCACTTCCCCCACTATCAGGACAGCACCACTCTCGTTCTCTCTGCGCCTAGCACTCTTGTCGACTGATTAACCCTCCTAGACTTCCTTCCCCTGGCAGGAAGTCGTACCAGCCCACTCTACCAGTTACAGCCAGCCTCCTCAAACCAGTACCTCCCCTGCTGAATAAAATCACATGGTACACCTGAAATACATAACAGATTAGATAAGAAACATATAAAATGCAGCAATCAAGAACACAATAGTAGAAACCCTAGATCTGGGGTACTGCATAAGTTCATGAGATGCAAAGTATGTAAAAATCAACCATTTGCAGCAATCAGTACTAAGTACCACATTTTCTCAGAAAGCGATATCAGTACAAGGATTTTGGAAGCCTCTGGCTTATTTCACATGAACAATACAGAATGAGTTAGGGCCTGTTCAGGGAAAAAGTGATGGTTTTGCACACAAGTTGAATAAATTTTGTCTGCGATTGTCTGCAATTGTGTTCAGTGTTCCATGCAGTTTTCTTCCAAACGTGAAGGAAAACTAATGAGTAACTCTCAACATCTCCTAACAACCATCAGTGAAAAATGCATTGCATCCAGATGGCTTCTGTTTTTCATGCAAGTCCCATTCATTGCACAAGCAACGCTCATGTGCACAGACCCATTGAATGTCAGAGTGTTGTCTTTGACAAGGAGAATGGTAACAACTAGTTGTCAATTTACTCATAAATATTATGGAGGAATAACAGAGGAACGATGCAACACACAGTTATCAGAAAAGGTTCCATATAATTGCTATTTCACAGGGAATACATGTGTGCACTAAAACAGACTTGTCAGGGGTGGCAGCAGGTCCTCACTGAATACTAGATATATGTCCCACTAAAATAGTCTACTGTATCTTGAATGGAAAAATAGCGGCATTGTATATTCTGATAGTACAGATTTTTACACATCCTTACAGGAATAGCCATTATTCATGAGTTGCTGCTTACAGCTATGAGTAGCATTCAAAGATTTGTGTTGCGGGCATGCTTTGTGACCTGTGCGGAAGACACTGTGAAGGGAGGGGGAGGAGGTGAGCTGTAACCATCACCTATTGTCAGTTGTCCCTTCTCTATGTAGGTGTTACCTGTCATTCTAATCCTTCCGTGAGATGACTGCTGAGTAGGGTTGAGCGAACCCGAACTGTAAAGTTTGGGTTCGTACCGATCTTGAGGATTTTTGGACCCCGGACCCGAACCCGAACATTTCAGTAAAAGTTCGGGTTCGAGTTCGGTGTTTGGCTATTTTATGGCACATATTGAAAGGCTGCAGAGTAGCCAATCAACAAGCGTTTAACTCTGTGCCCTTAGAAGCCATCACAGCCATGCCTACTAATGGCATGGCTGTGATTGGCCAGTGCAGCATGTGACCCAGCCTCTATATAAGCTAGAGTCACGTAGCGCTGCATGTCATTCTGCTGTGCTTAGTGTAGGGATAGGATGCTGCTGCTGTGAGGGAGAGAATAGGACAGAATCTTTAATTAGAAGTACTTGTTAACTCAGCGATCTACCTAGATTTAGTTGTGTGGGTGCAGTGCACATTTTTTTTACCCTGCCCTGAGCCCAGTGACACAGAAAAATAACTTTTATCCATCTGTTAGTTAGGTGGGCGGCGGTGGCCATTTTATGCAAGCTCAGTGCACCAGCACAGCATCTGTGCTTTTGTGACATTCAAATCCAAGCTTGAATTACTGCAATAATAATCAGGGTTTAAAAAAAACACAAATTTTGGGCAATATCCTACATCTGGTGCCTTTGCAGCATTTGCCAGTGTGCAATTTAAGCTACAAATACAGCAATAATTTTCTGGGTTTAAAAAAACACCCTTTTTGGGCAAAATACTCAATTTTACAGCCCTTGATGCATCTGTCAGTGTGAAATTCAAGCGTTATATACTGCTGTCATATTCTGTTATTCAAAAAACACCCATTCTGGGGCAAAGTACTTAATATTGCAGCCTTTGCTGCATCTGTGATTGTTAAAAACAAGCTTTAAATACTTCTATAATTTTCTGTGTTTAAAAAAAACACAAATTTTTGGCAATAACCTCCATCTTGGGCCTCTGCTAGATTAGTCAGTGTGCAATTTAAGCTAGAAATACAGCTATAATTTTCTGGGTTTTAAAAAAAAAACCTTTTTGGGCAAAATACTCAATTTTACAGCCCTTGCTGCATCTGTACGTGTGAAATTCAAGCATTATATTCTGCTGTCATTTTTGGTTATTAAAAAAACACCGAGGGGCGTGGCCGGATGCCGGGAGGAGAGGTCGCATAGTGCCAGAGCTCCGGCTGTGGAACTCCGACAGCGGCACAAAGCAGTTAAAATTCAAAAGATTTGGGGATACTTACCTGCCCCAGAACGGACCTTGCTCCAGCACTTCTTCCGATGATGACCAGAGGAAGGAAGAAGGGATCGCAGCCTCAGAAGATGACGGCATTCTTCCATCCAGCTCCTGGGTCTTCACAAGATGGCGCCGGTTCCCGCCACACAGAGGGAGCGCCCTGCCCGTCCTCTGCAGCGGCGCTCATTCAGCGTTCACCAGGGTCTCCCTCTTCAGCAGGATCCGATTCTCCTTCTTCACAAGAACCTAAAAAACAAAAGAGGGTGAGTGAAAAGCAGCCATACAGTCCTCCCCTTGATACTTACCCTGCGTCACCAGGCATAGATCCTGGATTAACAGTCAATGCAATGCAGGACATGCTGTCAGATCTAAAACGATCTATTCATGGCGACTTTAAAGAGACAATCTCTGTTATTCATGCAGACATAGTCGCTATAGGAGAAAGAACCGCACATTTGGAAGAAAAAATGGAGGAATTTGTCGCAGCGCATAACTCACTAGTTGATAATCATAATGCGGTTGAAGATGACATAGCCTCCATGAAACTTAAAATCGCTGATCTGGAGGATCGCTCCAGAAGAAACAACATTAGATTCAGAGGCATTCCTGAAAGTGTTCTGGACTCTCAGTTGCAGGATTTTATTGCGGACCTCATAGTGGCGTATCTGCCAGACACTCCAGGGCCAGAGCTGATACTAGACCGGGTTCACCGGGTTCCCAAACCCAAAGCTCTTCCAGCCTCTATTCCCAGAGATGTCCTTGCCAGAATACACTTTTATCATCTAAAAGACTCCCTAATGAGGGAAGCTCAAAAAAAGAGGACGGATATCCCTGAAAGATTTTGTAATGTCCTCCTATTCACTGACTTATCACCAGCGACGCTGAGCAGGAGACGCGAGTTCCAAGTATACACCAAAGCACTAAGGGATAACAATATTCCTTACAAATGGGGTTTCCCTGTCAAGCTGATTGTGAGATACCAAAATTCATCAAATGTCCTAGTTTCTCCACAGGAAGCGTCAGTAGCTTTTGCCAAATGGAACATCTCTGTGCCACCGGAGGGCGCCAAAGCCAAAGATAAAGACAAAGAAAGAGACAAAGCAATGAACTCTCCTTCTAATAGACCTTCCTCTGATAGAAACCACCTTAACCTAACTCCAGAATGGACCAAAGTGGGAAGAAATCCTCCGTGAAACTTATGCTGGACAGTTTCTATGATACCATAAGTATCCTTCCATGTTATACTTGTTTAGTTATACTACTATTATGCTATTCTTATGGGGTTCCACACCCTGATGCTCTACCTCTGAGAACACATATTACATCTCTGTGTTCACATTCCCTAATCCACTGTTTTTCTAACGCCTCCCATACTAAGTGAGATACTTCACTACTTGTGGTCACTGTTAGACCATTGTTATGTTTCTGTTATTTATTAATCCTTTTTTTTTCTATGTTTTATCTTATTGTTTTACAAGGTTACACAAAAAAGGTCTACCTCAAACAAAGGAAGTCAAAGATTCAAATCTACGTTCCCCACAATTTCTTCACGGTAACTTAGGTGTACTTCACTATTTCACTCATACACTAATATTTGATCATCTCAGGTTAGAAATATTAGCATATTGCATTAGAAATCAATATGGCTAGTAAAGGTATAAAAATCTTCTCTGCAAATGTTAAGGGTCTTAATAGCCCATTTAAGCGGTCAGCATGTTGGAATGAGGTGAGGAAACAAGGAGCTGACATTATCTGTATTCAAGAGTCCCACCTTAATAAGGAAGACTCCTACAGATTTTATCACCCCTCCTTTCCACACATCTTTTTCTCATCAGCTTCAAATAAAAGAAAAGGTGTGATTATAGGTTTTAAAAATTCTGTTGCCTTCCAGTGTCATAACACAATAATTGATGAAGAGGGCAGATACATCATCATTATATGCGATATAAACAACTCTAGATACACAATAGTTAATTTATATGCCCCTAATGCTGATCAGATCAACTTTATCAAACGTACAGTCAAATTAGCTCAGGACTCTAAGCAAGGCTCTCTATTGATCTGTGGCGACTTCAACATGTGTCCTGACTCCTCAATTGATAGACAGCCCTCTCCTCTTCCCTCTCAAAAGAATTCACACCTCAGAGATTTCTTATTCCAGGAGGGTCTTCTGGATATATGGAGGGTTCACCATGCTAATGAAAAAGATTTTACTTTTTTTTCACACCCACACAATACTTACTCTAGAATTGACCTCTTTGTATCAGATAAATGGCTCCTGCAAAAAGTGTTAGATGTATCAATCTCTAATATAACATGGTCTGACCACGCGTTTATCACTCTTACTCTGGATGATAAGTATAGTAATAGAATATATTCCCCATGGAGACTCAATAACTCCTTACTCCAAAATTCTTCCATTCGTACAGAAGTAGAAAATTCATTAAATGAATATTTTAAATCCAATGACAATAAGCTGGTTTCAGATATTACATTATGGAGCGCGCACAAGGCATTTATAAGGGGTGTTTTGTTAAAACATGCGGCTATCCAAAAGAAGAATAGACGGAAAACTCTTGATAAATTACTAGCTGATATTAAAAACTTAGAGGATACTTCTAAGATTTCGTTAGACCCTAAAATTATCAGCAAATTAAAAACAGCCAGACACCATTTATATCTTCATTTACACGAAAAACATGAATTCCACCTGCGTAAACTCAATTCAGACCACTACTCTCAAGGTAATAAAGCGTCAAAAATTTTAGCTAATAGAATTAAAAAAAGAGAAATTAAATCAAGAATCCCCTTCTTATATGACAGTCAGGACCAGAAATTATATAATCCCAAGCATATAGCAGAGGAATTCGCCAAATATTATGAAAATTTATATAATCTGGAGAATGCGCCTGACATTGTCCAACCGAATACTGAATATATTAATGATTTTCTTACTGGTATATCACTTCCTTCCATAACTCCAGCCCAAAACCAATCCCTTAACTCTAAAATCACACATCAGGAAATTTCTGAAGCAATACATTCTCTTAAAAACAATAAATCTCCTGGTCCGGACGGACTTACAAATGAATATTATAAAATTTTCTCACACATTCTAAATCCATTTTTGAATAGATCCTTCAACTTAATAGCAGAACAGGAGTCGATCCCCAAAGATATGTTAAACGCACTGATAATTACGCTCCCCAAACCTGGTAAATCTGCAGACAAGCCGGCTAACTTCAGGCCTATATCACTACTAAACTCAGATATAAAGATTTTTGCGAAAATTCTGGCAAAAAGATTATCTGGTATCCTTCCTACATTAATAGCTAATGACCAAATTGGTTTTGTCCCCAATAGGCAATCATCAGATGGCACTAGGAGGTTTATAGACCTTTTGGATGTAGCATACTCTACACGAACGCCTTCTCTGCTCCTCTCCTTGGACGCGGAGAAGGCGTTTGATAGGATACATTGGAAATACATTCACGCAACCTTGAAAAAATTTGGATTTGATGATTTTTTCCTGTCTGCGGTAATGTCCTTATATTCCAACCCTAGCGCCTCTATTTACTCATCTAGTTTCTTATCTGCTCCATTCAATATTAAGAATGGAACTAGACAAGGGTGCCCCATGTCCCCTTTAATATTTGCCCTTGCAATGGAACCCTTTGCGGAGCATATTAGATCCTCCCCTCTCATTAAAGGGTTAACGGTGGGGAACACAGATCATCGCATAGGCCTTTTTGCAGATGATGTGTTAATCTTAACTTCAAATCCTGCAACTGCATTAAATGCTATTAACAATATAATTACTAAATTTGGCAAAGCGTCCTTCTATAAAGTTAATATCAACAAGTCCCAAATTCTTGACCTGGGTTTATCCAGAACTACCAAAAACTTAATCTCCAACTCATACAAATACCCCTGGGCTGTAGAGTCATTGTCATACCTAGGCATTCAGCTTACATTCCCTACTAGTAAGTTATTCAAAGTTAATTTTTGGCCACTATATAATAAGATAAATGATTCCTTAAACAACCTAAGAATGGACTCCCTTTCATGGTTAGGGAGAATAGCAGCAATTAAAATGATGATATTACCCAAAATTATTTATATGTTTCGTAATATCCCAATTACCATTCCCAAAGGATATTTATCTAAACTACAAACCTTACTCAACCGACATATATGGGGGAAATTTAAGCCCAGAGTGAAAGGTCTCATCCTTCAAAGAACACTTAAAACAGGCGGACTCAACACCCCTTCTATTAAACACTACTATGCCTCTTCTATACTTGATCAAATGAGATATTTGATTAAAAATGATACCTCTAAAAAATGGGTTGTTCTGGAGAAAAATATAATGGGTGCCCATGACTTAAACTTATGGCTCTCAGCCACAGCGGTCTTCGGTATCAAACATGTCTCTGCACTATCAACCCTGAATGCAATCTTTAGCATCTGGTATGTCATTGCTAGAACAGAAAAATTAGTTACTTCTTCTATCTCCTCCCTACCTCTAGAAATATGTGAATTAGCCATACCAGACCTTCAGATTGGTAACTGGATATCCTCCGGTATTACAGATATTGGTCAATTGAGAATTGATGAAGTTTTTGTTGACTTTGCTTATCTTCATAGAGAATTCAGTATTCCCAACTCAGATTTCTATAAATACCTTAGAATAAGACATCTACTTCAATCCCCAAGAAACTTTCAATTTACCTCACAAAACCGTTCGCTAATGGACTGGATCCATATGACACATAGACTAGATAAAGGTATCACGAAAGGATATCAATTACTAAAAGAATCTAGCACAAATCCATTACAACACATCATGGACTTGTGGAACTCTGAGTTGGGCTCTGTTCTCACAGAAGCGGAATGGGGGGAAGCCTTCAACTCTGTATCTAAACTTTCCAAATGCTCAGACCATTTAGAAGGAGCGAGAAAAATACTATATAGATGGTACAGAACCCCTATGTACTTGAATAAAATATTTCCTGAAATGTCGCAAACATGTTGGAGATGTGGTAATGCCCCTGGTACATACCTACACATGTGGTGGGACTGCCCATCGGTTAGTTGCTTATGGATCTCAATTTTTGAATTAATATCTCATCTAGCAGGCTCACAAATCGCTCCCTCTCCTAAGATGGCTCTTTTATCGGTAGGCCTTATGGAACTCCCTCAAGATTATAGATCCATTGTCAGCCATCTGATATTTGTTACCCGCCTAAAAATTGCTGCCTGCTGGAAAGCCGGTGATCTCCCCAATATCAAGAGAATTCTTAGAACGCTAGATAATTGTTGTTTATATGAAGGAATATGGGCGTCTTCTAGAAACTCGAAACTTACCTTTCTAAAGAACTGGGATATGTGGTTGAACGACAATAAGTGCAAGATACCTCCCAATGCGTCCATTAGGTTATAACATTTCAATCGTGTTGCATTACCTGTACACTATTATTTTGCTAGGTGAAGTACCTGTGATGTCATTTATTATTACTTGTATCAGTTTATCTGTCTTATGAAGTGTAATTTCTAATGTTCTAAAAGAAGTTTCACAAGTGCCTAAAAATACCTCTGCTAAGAATGTATTCATGTGATTGTATTCATGCAATTGTAACCTTTTTATTTTTTTTTATTTTATGTAAATCTTAATAAAAAACTATTGTTCAAAAAAAAAAAAAAAAAAAAACACCCTTTATGGGCAAAATACTTAATTTGCGGCCTTGTCTGCATCTGTCAGTGTGAGATACACGCTTTAGATACTGCTGTGCTATTCTGTTATTAAAAAAAAACACAAATTTTGGTCAAAATACTTAATTTGCGACCTTGTCTGCATCTGTCAGTGTGAAATTCAAGCGTTAATTACTGCTGTGCTATTCTGTTATTTAAAAAACAGCCAATTTGGGCAAAATACGTAATTTGCCGCCTTGTCTGCATCTGTCAGTGTGAAATTCAAGGGTTATATACTGCTGTCATATTCTGTTAGTAAAAAAACACCCATTTTGGGCAAAGTATTTAATATTGCAGCCTTTGCCGCATCTGTGATTGTTAAAAACAAGCTTGAAATACTTCTATAATTTTCTGGGTTTAAAAAAACACCCTTTTTGGGCAAAATACTCAATTTTACAGCCCTTGCTCCATCTGTACGTGTGAAATTCAAGCGTTATATACTGCTGTCATATTCTGTTATTAAAGAAACACCCTTCTTGGGCAAAATACTTAATTTTGTAGCCTTTCCTGCATCTGTCATTGTGAGATACACCCTTTAGATACTGTTGTTCTATTCTGCTATTGAAAAACACCTATTTAGGGCAAGAATCTTAATTTTGCATCCTTTGCTGCATCTGTCATTGTGAGATACACCCTTTAGATACTGTGGCCACGCTGCTGGATCCCCGTTACAAGGACAACGTACCGTCCTTAATTC
Source organism: Bufo gargarizans (assembly GCF_014858855.1). Taxonomy (NCBI): domain Eukaryota; kingdom Metazoa; phylum Chordata; class Amphibia; order Anura; family Bufonidae; genus Bufo; species Bufo gargarizans. Next base: position 47,153,111 of record NC_058082.1, on the reverse strand, counting down.
CGTCGCTGGAGCATGATCGCAAGATGCGCAAGTACATGCGCACACTGGTAGACGCGCTGCTGGTGGAAGCACAAGGCGAAGGCAGAGGAGGAGGAAGAGGTCGCCAACGCAGCTGGGGCACCACCAGCACCTCAGAAGGAAGGGTTAACGTGGCCAAAATGTGGAAAAGCTTTGTCAGCACGCCACAACAACCAGCACCACCAGCTGATATGGAACGTATATTTGGGTAAATTCACCACTTTTTGGGTGTAATACCCCGCCTGTACCTAGTAGACAGGTAAAAACAATTCACTAATTTGTCTGTTACATTTTCGGGTGAAATTCACAAATTTTTGGCTGTGATATACCACTGCTATACCTAGTAGACCCTTAAAAAAATTTCATTAATTTGTCTGTTACATATTCAGGTGAAATTCACCAATTTTTGGGTGTGATATATCCCGGCTGTACCTAGTAGACAGGTAAAAACATTTTACTAATTTGTCTGTTACATATTCGGGTGAAGTTCACCAATTTTTAGGTGTCATATACCCCTGCTCTACCTAGTAGATAGGTAACATTTCACTAATTTGTCTGTTACATATTCGGGTGTAATTCACCAATTTTTAGGTGTGATATACCCCGGCGGTACCTAGTAGAGAGGTAAAAACATTTCACTAATTTGTCTGTTACATTTTCGGGTGAAATTCACCAATTTTTGGCTGTGATATGCCACTGCTATACCTAGTAGACAGGTACAAAATTTCATTAATTTGTCTGTTACATTTTCGGGTGAAATTCAGCAATTTTTGGCTGTGATATACCTCTGCTCTACCTAGTAGGCAGGTTAATAAATTTCACGAATTTTTCTGTTACATTCTTGGGTGACATTTTACCATTTTTGCCGTGAATAAACCCCTGCTCTGCATAGGTGACAGGTAATTAAATTAGTAAAATTTGTCTTTAATTGGCCCTTTCATTCGATCCTTCTGCTTTAATAACTTTTCCCACATTTCAGCTCGATCACATTGCAGCCATTGACCTCCCTTGGATGTGGTATCCCTTTCTCATGCTCCCTCTCCGGCGTGGAACCCTGATTCGCCGATAACCGTGATAAACTTGCTAGGCTCAGAAAAGAACATCGAAAGTTGATAGAGAAAATATCCAAATGGATAGTGGACGTCACGGGGACGTGCAATCAGGCAGAAGTTATCTAGAGTCAACAAAGCGGCAGCAGGGCCTCTCCTGGCTAATGTTTCCAAATCCTAAATACCACAGTGACATTCCCTATAATTTTTTATTAATCATTCCAATAACAGGGCATCTTAAGAGTCCTGTATTGTTATTTATCGTACTAACTCCCCGAGTCGGGAGTGGGTAATAGCTGTGCGCCCCCTCCTTTCCTTCAATTCTTCAATTTTAATAGCTTCTCCCACATTTCTGCTCGATAGCAATTAAATTTCATCCATTGATCTCCCTTGGATGTGGTCTCTCTTTCTCACGCTCCCTCTCCGGTGTGGAACCCTGATTCGCTGCTAACCGTGATCAACATGGTAGGCGCAGAAAAGAACATTGAAAGTTGATAGAGCAGATCAATCGTGGACATCACGGGGACGTGTGACATGATGGGGCAGTAAGTGTGCACACGCCTACACAAACTGACTGATGGGTCTGCCCCCTGCAACTTCTGGGTCTCCAAATTGGGCACATGGCCTGAGCTTGACCTTTGTGCCTTGGAGGTGCTGGCCTGCCCTGCAGCCAGTGTATAGTCTGAACGTGTGTTTAGCATGACCGGAGGGGGTTATCACAGGTTATATTTCCCAATGTTTTGGGGTGTACCCTAATTAAAAAAAATTAAAAAAAATTTAAAACCATAAAAGCAGTGTAGGCTACCTCCTCCTCCTCCTCCTCCACCGCCGCTTTCACCTACACCGCCACATCCACTGCCTCCTCAACCTCCTACTCCATATGGACTTCGTCCTCCTAGATCAAGAGTATTATTTTTTATTTTTACGTATTTTATGTTATTTAAAGTAATTTCCCTATCCACATTTGTTTGCAGAACACTTGCCATGCTCTTAACACATTTCTCTGCCATTTGCAGCCCTCTAGCCCTTTCCATTTCATTTTTACAGCCATTTTAGTGCTCAAAAGTTCGGGTCCCCGTTGACTTCAATGGGGTTTGGGTTCGGGGTCAAGTTCAGGTCAAGTTTGAGTCCCGAACTCGAACTTTTTTGTGAAGTTCAGCTGAACCCGTCGAACCTGAACATCCAGGTGTCCGCTCAACTCTACTGCCGAGAAGTGAACTCTACATAACCGGAAGAATCAGCCTATTATGAAGCTCCATTGTCATTTTTTGGATGATACATTCCAAATATTCCACAATCTTTAATTTAAATCCATTTTCTAGTGCTTGCTTCTGCAGCACATATACAAAAAAATTGGAACGATGCAGAGAAGATTAGCATGGCCCCTGCGCAAGGATGACATGCAAATTCGGTAAACGTTCCATAAAAAAAAATTATAATTTCTACTAAACAGAGAACACTGACACTTGAGATGACATCAAGAAACTTCAAGGAAAGATAATTAAAAAAAAATAACCATATCCACTGGCGTATATATTTAGTTGAGGTCAGAAATTAGACACTTTTAAGGGATGAAATCATGCTGAAGATGGCTGGACACGTACAGTAGGAACTTGGAAGGACAGTGCAGAATCTAATCTGGGAGTTCACTGAGAATCAATTGACGGTTGTCGAACTCAAAGCCATTTATCATGTCTGAATTCTGAAACCCTTTCCACCTTTACATAGTAAAAATAATGAATTTGTCTCAGTTTTGATCTTGTCGTGGGCATTGCTGAGCGAAGGCACGGCTTTTGGGTTTATATGGCTGCAATAAACAGGAGTATTCTACAATGGCAGAGGCAAGATTTCTAAGAAAATATACAAATGCCAGTGAAATATAATGGCATTCTTCACTAAGGTAATTTTAAAATGGGAATTTTTGTGTCCATTGTCTGGGTATTTGACCTGCCCCAGGTAGCCATGTGCTGTTAAACACATGACCATTTTTTCGGCCTGTATCACAGCTTTTACAACCAACCTGGTTTAATGAGTTAAAGTAATATCATCATAGATGCCTATTAATATAAAATTAGCAAAAATAATGTGGTCTTATTTGCAGGACAGTGTCACAGAAAACAAGTGTGGGATTTTTTTTTAGGCATCACTTTTTTTAAATTGAGACCCAGACCAATAAGTCCAACATGTATATTTATTAGCATTAGAAGTTAGGTTGAGTTCACACCAAATAGACAAAACGTACAGTAAAAATATATGGTGTTATGCTACACATTGTTGCAGTTTGCAATGAATTTATCGACTTCAATAATTTTACAAGTGATACATGTACCATATGGTATTTTCCACACCATAAAATGCACCTAGGTTTTTCATCAGACATCAAATCAAACCCCCAATCCCAATCAGACCTCAAATCAGACCCCCAATTCAGACCCACATTCCTCATTGTACCTACAAGTGCCTATTGGCAGTCATCCAAACTACCTCCATACCTCCTTGACTGGTTCCAGAAATTGCAATTTAAATCTGCTGCTATTGAATGTACCAATGAAGTAAAATCTTGCATTTAGTGCATTCACTTCTGGTCTGAATCTTCATACTACATCTCCACTGCAACAATCTCCAGGGAGCAATAGCCTGAGGGAGTAAACCATGACAAAACACTTCATCAGTGCCACTACTACTCCCATCCTCTGCACCAGCTGCCCGGAGGCTTGCTGTAGAAAGTATTCCCTTCATAAGACACACTGCCATTTGCCTCCACTTTTGGGGAAAAAAGTATGTCTTATGTTGTGGGAAATATGATATATTTATATATACAGTACAGACCAAAAGTTTGGACACACCTTCTCATTCAAATAGTTTTCTTTATTTTCATGACTATGAAAATTGTAGATTCACACTGAAGCCATCAAAACTATGAATTAACACATGTGGAATTATATACATAACAAAAAAGTGTGAAACAACTGAAAATATGTCATATTCTAGGTTCTTCAAAGTAGCCACCTTTTGCTTTGATTACTGCTTTGCACACTCTTGGCATTCTCTTGATGAGCTTCAAGAGGTAGTCACCTGAAATGGTCTTCCAACAGTCTTGAAGGAGTTCCCAGAGATGCTTAGCACTTGTTGGCCTTTTTTTCCTTCACTCTGCGGTCCAGCTCACCCCAAACCATCTCGATTGGGTTCAGGTCCGGTGACTGTGGAGGCCAGGTCATCTGGCGCAGCACCCCATCACTCTCCTTCATGGTCAAATAGCCCTTACACAGCCTGGAGGTGTGTTTGGGGTCATTGTCCTGTTGAAAAATAAATGATGGTCCAACTAAACGCAAACCGGATGGAATAGCATGTTACTGCAAGATGCTGTGGTAGCCATGCTGGTTCAGTATGCCTTCAATTTTGAATAAATCCCCAACAGTGTCACAAGCAAAGCACCCCCACACCATCACACCTCCTCCTCCATGCTTCACGGTGGGAACCAGGCATGTAGAGTCCATCCGTTCACCTTTTCTGCGTCGCACAAAGACACGGTGGTTGGAACCAAAGATCTCAAATTTGGACTCATCAGACCAAAGCACAGATTTCCACTGGTCTAATGTCCATTCCTTGAAACATTTTTTTTTGGGTCTTCTTTCACCAGTACAGAAGTCCTGGTCTTCGTTACTCTTAGAGGTGGGTCCCCCAGATTGGGAGAACATAGGGGAAAGTTTAAAACATGTTTCACATAATTTTAATCACACTGTTGTACAATTTAACATTTTGCACAAAATATATGTGACACCTATGTGGTTATATAGAAGAGGACTTAGAGCTTCCTCCGATTGCCCACGTTGTGGCGACTCCGAGGCAGACCACTTACACCTGTTTTGGGACTGCCCAATGGTGGGTAGATACTGGAGATCGGTCCAGACCACCTTGGCTCGTAAACTTAACATTGTTGTTCCTCTGTCTCCCAGGATATGGGTCTCGGGAGACTTATCGGAGGTTAATTATCAGCCCATAAAACGTCAATTATTGATTAAGGTTATGTTCTTGGCCAGGCTTCTTGTCTCTAGACTATGGTTTAGCTCCTCCGCTCCAGATTGCAGTAATTGGCTGGCCTTGGTCGAGAAAGTGAAAAGCTATGAGAGGATTCTGTATAAACAAAGAGGATCCTATTTAAAATGGTGTAAACTGTGGGAACACTGGGATATGGTTTAATTTTTTCTTTTTTCCTGCAAGGTTGGGAGGGGAGGGATAGGTGGGGTGGGTCGGGGACGATCTTAGACTTTATAATATTATAAATGTTATGTGGATATGTATTTTTGCATTATAAATAAAATAGATAGAATAAAAAAAATAATAATAATAATGTCCATTCCTTGTGTTCTTTAGTCCAAACAAGTCTCTTCTGCTTGTTGCCTGTCTTTAGCAGTGGTTTCCTAGCAGATATTCTACCATGAAGGCCTGATTCACACAGTCTCCTCTTAACAGTTGTTCTAGAGATGTGTCTGCTGCTAGAACTCTGTGTGGCATTGACCTGGTCTCTAATCTGAGCTGCTGTTAACCTGCGATTTCTGAGGCTGGTGACTCGGATGAACTTATCCTCCGCAGCAGAGGTGACTCTTGGTCTTCCTTTCCTGGGGCGGTCCGCATGTGAGCCAGTTTCTTTGTAGCGCTTGATGGTTTTTGTGACTGCACTTGGGGACACTTTCAAAGTGACTGACCTTCATTTCTTAAATTAATGATGGCCACTCGTTTTTCTTTACTTAGCTGCTTTTTTCTTGCCATAATACAAATTCTAACAGTCTATTCAGTAGGACTATCAGCTGTGTATCCACCTGACTTCTCCACAGCACAACTGATGGTCCCAACCCCATTTATAAGGCAAGAAATCCCACTTATTAAACCTGACAGGGCACACCTGTGAAGTGAAAACCATTTCAGGTGACTACCTCTTGAAGCTCATCAAGAGAATGCCAAGAGTGTGCAAAGCAGTAATCAAAGCAAAAGGTGGCTACTTTGAAGAACCTAGGATATGACATATTTTCAGTTGTTTCACACTTTTTTGTTATGTATATAATTCCACATGTGTTAATTCATAGTTTTGATGCCTTCAGTGTGAATCTACAATTTTCATAGTCATGAAAATAAAGAAAACTCTTTGAATGAGAAGGTGTGTCCAAACTTTTGGTCTGTACTGTATATATATATATATATATATATATATATATATATATACATATATATATATATATAAACTACAGCTGTAAAAACCTTGTGTCAAATAACTCAAATAACTATAAAAAGAACCACAGCTATTAAGGGTAGAAATGGACTTGCAATTTATTTTTGTGGCTGCGAGGCACACTACTGCAGAATATGAACCCAGTCTAATTATACTTATAACTACCTGCAGCAGAGCACCATAGAATCTTAGTATTGAGTATTTTGTAATTTTAGACCACTGAAAGCGCTGCCTGGGTTTTTATTTAACTAAAAATAAAACTTTAAAACTAGATGTGAGCAATTAACCTAATTTTCTGGGGTAGTGCATTCCAGAGGATTGGTGCAGCTTGAAAGAAGTCTCTTAGCCAGAACTGCAACATTAAGATTATGGAGGATGTTAATCTTAAATAATTTGCAGGATGTAGAGAATGGGTAGGGGCGTAGACAGAGATGAGGGAGGAGACATAGTGAGGTGCAGCACTGTGGAAACTAAGGATGAGCGAACTGGTTCTAGTTCTACCAGTTTGTGATTCAATGTGAACTCAAAAAGTTTGGGTTCAGACACATTTTTGGTGAGAGACAGAGACACTATTACACAACTATGTGTTTATCAACAATACATATGCGCTGTCTAAGGGGTGTTCTTTATCATTATAGAGAGCCCCTAGTATGCCGGATATGTGTTCCCAGTATTTTAGGCCAGGCCATGCCCCTAGTATGCCGAGTATGTGTGCGCAGTATTGTAGGCCAGGCAATGTCCCGAGTATGGCAAGGTCATGGTCCCAGTATTGTAGGCCAGGAGTTGCCCCTAGTATGCTGAGTATGTTTGCGCAGCATTGCAGGCCAGGCGATACCCTTAGTATGCCGAGTCCACGTACACAGCATTGTATGGCAGGCAATGTTATTAGTATGCCAAGGACATGTGTATGCAGTATTGTATGTCAAGTGATGCCCCTCTGGGTTTCTGGGAAACATATTCAAATTAGCTTATCTGATGCTGGCGGATGTTAGAAATGATCATTTACATATATTTTACCCAGAAACCCAGAGGAGCGTTGTCTAGTCTACAATATCAACTGGTCTTCATATTAGAAATATTACCCACCCAGAGGTTCCCCCTGAGGCCTTACAACTGGAACTGTTGTTCTCATCTGCTTTTTTAATTGTATTCCATACTGTATGGGCAATGAACACAGTGATTGGCACAGCGTATATGCATTTGTGAACAGATAGAAGAGCTTGGTTGCTGTAGTCAGCATAGACTACATATTAGAAATGGGAGATTTAGTCAGGGGGAGACCAGTTATTAATGAGTTACAGTAATCAAGATGAGAATGAATCGTAGCAACCAAAGAGTTTTTGCTGTTTCTGCAGTGAGAAAGAGCAGATTCTGGAAATGTTTTGGAGGTTTGGATGGACAAACTCATGCAAGGGTCCCACTTTTTGACTTTCATATGTCCTAAAAAAGTATATAGTCAGTGCTTGTACTGATGAAAAACCTTCTAGGCATAGTTTTTGACTGTTTCCAATGACAGAAGAATTGTGAGTGCAGCTCTGGAATTACAGGCAGTAGCTCAGAATCAGTAAAGTAATACCATATATTAACACAACTTCTGAACTCATTATGTAAATTAAATTAATATATTAACTGTGCAGTTGTGTTAAAAGAGGAATCTATCATGTTAGCTGCAGAAATATAATATAAAAAATAATTAAAATGATACAAAACTAGCTACATAAGCTTTATCCTCAAACCCTTGTTCTCACAATGAGCCCAATGCTAAGCGTGAATAGACACCATTGTGTACAGCAGACTAATGCGAGCACAATCTACCTCGCTTTAGTGATATTGTATTTTACAGGTACAGCATGGACAATGATATCTCCCAGACCAGAAGAAATCCATGTAATTAGCCCCGACAAAGCTCCAGTCTGATGATGGATTCAGTAAAATAGAAAACAGAATATATCTTTGGAAGCAACCATTTTTTCTTCCTATTGCAGATAGTTAAAAAGGTTGCAAGATATTGAAAACATGGCTTTTTTTTTCAGAAAGCACCAGGAGTGGTGACTGGTCTTTCAATCTAACTGAATGGAGCTAAGCTTTAATACCAGAACCAGCCCTTGGATACCAGCAGTGCTATTTCTGGAAGGCAGAAGACAAGTTTTTCCAGTGTGATAAACTTAGGTGCATTTTCTTTTTCTACGCGTACTATAAGTGGAAAATGCCCAGGTGTTATATCAAATATAAAACAGTTTCAAGCAGGTTTAGATGCATTTTTTCTTAAAATGGTCCAAAACAAGAACCAACCAAAGACTGAAGACATGTCACCCATATCAAGAACTAGGCTGTGACCTTCAACTACATATGTCAAATAATAACCTTATAATTTATTTTTTGATGGTTTCATATACAGCATTTTTTTAAGTGTTACTGCAGTTTTTAAAAGGTTTGAGACAATGCCAGTAGTGGATCCAGCCAGAACTACAAGTGCTTTCTTTATATTTACCCTTCCTTTTAAAGGGAGTTTGTCATCCAGTAGTTCTGACCATGCTAAACTGTTGGCAGCATTCAGTAGAGGCTAGGGGAGCAGAACAAACATACCTTTTGTGGAGCTTTTTCTTTTTAGGACTAGTGTGAATATGAAGTTGTATTCTGCCAGATTCTGTTCCAGCAAGTGCCCAGGGTAGAACTTCATTATGAAGCGTTCTATGCTCTCTAAATTGAGCTGCTGCAAGGTCCCTCCTCTTTTTTCTGAGTGTTGCCTGTGGTGGCCTTCTGGTTGGATGCTACAGCTGTCGCTCACAGCAGAGAGGAGGGACTGTGAAGCCCTGCCTTGGGAACTTGCTGGAGCAAAAAAATTTCATCGTAAGGAAATACTATGGTCACCATCTGGAACTCCAGCCAGGAAACTCAGAAGCTACTACCAGTCTTCCTCAACCACTTACAGTGGATATAAAAAGTCTACACACCCCTGTTAAAATGTCAGGTTTCTGTGATGTAAGAAAATGAGACAAAGATAAATCATTTCAGAACTTTTTCCACCTTTAATGTGACCTATAAACTGTACCACTCAATTGAAAAACAAATTGAAATCTTTTAGGTAGAGGGAAGAAAAAATTAAATAATATTGTCGCATAAGTGTGCTAATACTTTATTGAAGCACCTTTTGATTTTATTACAGCACTCAGTCTTGGGTATGAGTCTATCAGCATGGCACATTTTGACTTTTTTGAAAAAACACTCCAAATCTGTCAGATTGCGAGGGCATCTCCTGTGCACAGCCCTCTTCAGATCACCCCACAGATTTTCAATCGGATTCAGGTCTGGGGTCTGGCTGGGCCATTCCAAAACTTTAATCTTCTTCTGTGAAGCCATTCCTTTGTTGATTTGGATGTATGCTTTGGGTCGTTGTCATGCTGAAAGATGAAGTTCCTCTTCATGTTCAGCTTTCTAGCAGAAGCCTGAAGGTTTTGTGCCAATATTGACTGGTATTTGGAACTGTTTATAATTCTCTCTAGCTTAACTAAGGCCCGGTTCCAGCTGAAGAAAAACAGCCCCTTGGCATGATGCTGCCACCACCATGCTTCACTGTGGGTATGGTGTTCTTTTGGTGATGTGCAGTGTTGTTTTTGGGCCAAACATATCTTCTGGAATTATGGCCAAAAAGTTCAACCTTGGTTTCATCAGACCATAACATCTTTTCCCACATGCTTTTGGGAGACTTCAGATGTGTTTTTGCAAAATAAAGCCTGGCTTGGATGTTTTTCTTCGTAAAAAAGGGCTTTCGTCTTGCCACTCTACCCCATAGCCCAGATGTATGAAGAATATGGGAGATTGCTGTTACATGCACCACACAGCCAGTACTTGCCAGATATTCCTGCAGCTCCTTTAATGTTGTTGTAGGCCTCTTGTAGCCTCCCGGACCAGTTTTCTACTCGTCTTTTCATCAATTTTGGAGGGACGTCCAGTTCTTGGTAATGTCACTGTTGTGCCATATTTTCTCCACTTGATGATGACTGTCTTCACTGTGTTCCATGGTATATCTAATACCTTGGAAATTATTTTGGACCCTTCTCCTGACTGATACCATTTAACAATGAGATTCCTCTGATGCTTTGGAAGCTCTCTGTGGACCATGGCTTTTGCTGTGGGTGCGACTAAGAAGATTTTAGGAAAGACCAACTAGAGCAGCTGAACTTTATTTGGGGTTAATCAGAGGCACTTTAAATGTTGGCAGGTGTATGCTGACTCCTATTTAACATGACTTTGAATGTGTTTGCTTAATTCTGAACACAGCTACATCCCCAGTTATAAGAGGGTGTGCACACTTATGCAACCACATTATTTTAGTTTTTGTTTGTTTTCTTCCCTCCACCTAAAAGATTTCAGTTTGTTTTTCAATTGAGTGGTACAGTTTATAGGTCATATTTAAGGTGGAAAAAGTTCTAAAATGATTTATCTTTGTCTCATTTTTTTACAGCACAGAAACCTGACATTTTAACAGGGGTGTGTAGACTTTTTATATCCACTGTATGTTGATAGGAACCTAAGGATGCATGACCTTGGCTGCTAGGGACCCAGGTTACTTTCCTGGAGTTAGGCAGCAGAAAACTGGTGCAAACTCACTAGAAACAGATCTAGTGTATCTAGTGTCTCTAGTGTGTGGTTAAAAGAGTATTAAAGAAGTAGAATCAAAACCAGTAGAAATTATAGTGCCTAAACAGTAGATAAAGGGTTTTATACAGAAACTAGCAAAGGTCAGAATATCAGGAGAATCAGTAGAAGCCAGTTCAGCAGATGAAGGATTAATCCAGAAAGCAAACCACTGTTGGTACACAAAGGGTTTATGCACAGGTCTATAGTTCAAGTACAAAGCACAGAGGTACAGAGCCAAGACACATATATGCAATCAACAGCAGCAGACTTTTAAGGAGTAGAAAACCATTAAGGAGTAGAAGACTTAAATACCCCACCTCGCTCTGGGATTGGACACTGAACCAGGGACCTAATTGGCTTGACTTTCAGCCTCACTCATAGATTAACCAGTTGGGACTGCATGACAACCCATTCAGCACAGCCATGTACAGAATTTTGGTCGGGTAAACTACTGACATTCATATTCACACTACTCCTGGTGGCTAAAGTCCCACAAAATGTATATTTGTACTGCTCTTCCCAGCTCCTACCTAGAGCTGTCAACAGTTTATTTTTAATCAGAAAGTTTTTATTATGTTTTTAATAACATACGAAATACAAAATAACCATATTTTAAAAAAAATCCTCCCACCTTCCCATCACAAAAGCCTCCGATAGTCTCAACTGCCTCTTTAAAGGGCATCTGTCAGCAGATTTGTATCTATGAAACTGGCTGACCTGTTACATGTGCGCTTGCAGGTGTGCACCACCAATGAAGCCAGGTGAGGCGATCACCTCAGGCAGCAGCAGTTAGGAGCAAGAGAGGGGCAGCCGAAGGGGTTGTATGAACATGGGACCAACACAAATGTCTTCGGCTGCCAAGTGCACATGCAACAGGTTATCCAGTCTAGTACTGAGTAGCGTAAAAGACGCAAGCCCTGCTTTATTTTACCCCATTGCTTTTCATATATATCCCTCTTTCTAGTACTACAGATTAATTCATAACCTCAGGCAGAGAGGTTGCAACTAGAGATGAGCGAATTTCATATTTTGAAATTCGTTCACGCTTCATTTAATGGCAAAAGTTGAATTGCGTTATGGATTACGTTACCACGGACCATAGCGCAATTCTATGATGAAATGCATAACGTAATGCCTTTAGAGACATTCCATTTTTCATTCCGTCATAATAGAAGTCTATAGGCTGCATAACGGACTCGTCCCGTTTCCGTTATGCAGGGGAGTCCTCTCCTGCATAACGGAAATGGGACGGATCTATTATGCAGCCTATAGACTTCTATTATGACGGAATAAATAACGGAATGCCTCTGAAGGCATTACTCTATGCATTTCATCATAGAATTGCGTTATGGTCCGCAGTAAGGGAATCTATAGTGCAATTCCCCTTTTACCAGTAAATGAATTGCAAACGAATTTCATAACCGAAAATTCACTAATTTCTAGTTGCAACAAGCACTTAGCCAAAGTTTTCCTGGCCTGGTACAGAATTTTAGCAGTAGCCAATTTCACCATATTGTCTGCAGGTAAATTATCTACATATCCCAACAGGCTGTGTGAAGGTATATAACGGGGACTCTGAACTGAACACCTTATATATTAAAATGAAAATTTGTTTCCAGAGGTCTATGAGTGCCTGACAAGTCCACAGTATATCTTTAAGATCTGCAATCATCTCTAAACATTTGGGTCAGCCATCATCTGATACCCATTCTGTGTCTAAGTACTGGCATTTAGACAAAATCCTGTGCAAAAGTAGTTGGGATCTTCTAGGCGGTACACTAAGAGATAATGATTGTGTCGCGCCATCAGACAGCAGTCCAACATCTGCCTCCTATTTTTCTTTTAGACCAGGCATGCTCAACCTGCAGCCCTCCAGCTGTTGCAAAACTACAACTCCCAGCATGCCCAAACAGCCTACAGCTATCAGCAGGTTGAGCATGCCTGTTTTAGACTTTGTAAAGGCTTATTCAAACATCCTGCCAATAATTTGTAATAATGCTAATGAAATTAAGACACTTTTGCTGGTGGCGTTAGTAATATGTTCGACAGTCGTGGCCAAAAGTTTTGAGAACTACATAAATATTGGAAATTGGAAAAGTTGCTGCTTAAGTTTTTATAATAGCAGTTTGCATATACTCCAGAATGTTATGAAGAGTGATCAGATGAATTGCATAGTCCTTCTTTGCCATGAAAATTAACTTAATCCCAAAAAAACCTTTCCACTGCATTTCATTGCTGTCATTAAAGGACCTGCTGAGATCATTTCAGTAATCTTCTTGTTAACTCAGGTGAGAATGTTGACGAGCACAAGGCTGGAGATCATTATGTCAGGCTGATTGGGTTAAAATGGCAGACTTGACCTGTTAAAAGGAGGGTGATGCTTGAAATCATTGATCTTCCATTGTTAACCATGGTGACCTGCAAAGAAACGCGTGCAGCCATCATTGCGTTGTATAAAAATGGCTTCACAGGCAAGGATATTGTGGCTACTAAGATTGCACCTCAATCAACAATTTATAGGATCATCAAGAACTTCAAGGAAAGAGGTTCAATTCTTGTTAAGAAGGCTTCAGGGCGTCCAAGAAAGTCCAGCAAGAGCCAGGATCGTCTCCTAAAGAGGATTCAGCTGCGGGATTGGGGTGCCACCAGTGCAGAGCTTGCTCAGGAATGGCAGCAGGCAGGTGTGAGCGCATCTGCACTCACAGTGACGCGAAGACTTTTGGAAGATGGCCTGGTGTCAAGAAGGGCAGCAAAGAAGCCACTTCTCTCCAAAAAAAACCATCAGGGGCAGATTGATCTTCTGCAGAAAATATGGTGAATGGACTGCTGAGGACTGGGGCAAAGTCATATTCTCCGATGAAGCCTCTTTCCGATTGTTTGGGGCATCAGGAAAAAGGCTTCTCCGGAGAAGAAAAGGTGAGCGCTACCATCAGTCCTGTGTCATGCCAACAGTAAAGCATCCTGAGACCATTTATGTATGGGGTTGCTTCTCATCCAAGGGAGTGGGCTCACTCACAATTTTGCCCAAAAACACAGCCATGAATAAAGAATGGTACCAAAACACCCTCCAACAGCAACTTCTTCCAACAATCCAACAACAGTTTGGTGAAGAACAATGCATTTTCCAGCACCGTGCCATAAGGCAAAAGTGATAACTAAGTGGCTCGGGGACCAAAACGTTTACATTTTTGGTCCATAGCCTGGAAACTCCCCAGATTTTAATCCCATTGAGAACTTGTGGTCAATCCTCAAGAGGCAGGTGGACAAACAAAAACCCACTAATTCGGACAAACTCCAAGAAGTGATTATGAAAGAATGGGTTGCTATCAGTCAGGAATTGGCCCAGAAGTTGATTGAGAGCATGACCAGTCGAATTGCAGAGGTCCTGAAAAAGAAGGGCCAACACTGCAAATACTGACTCTTTGCATAAATGTCATGTAATTGTCGATAAAAGCCTTTGAAACGTATGAAGTGCGTGTAATTATATTTCACTACATCACAGAAACAACTGAAACAAAGATCTAAAAGCAGTTTAGCAGCAAACTTTGAAAACTAATATTTGTGTCATTCTCAAAACTTTTGGCCAGGACTGTAGATCTCCAGAACTGGAGAACAATATGATGTTTGTGGTTTTTGCGGACATTACTCTCATTCTATTTGCTTCTAAGGATTCTAATCTTGGCTTCCAATAAGTAGGATATGATTTTGTATCTTGATTCTTGAATCATTCTTAGGATCCAGATGCAAATGCTGTAATTGGGATGCAATTGCGGTATCTCTATACCCTCTAGCTTATTTAACTTAATGCCAAATGAGATCACAGAAAAGGCAATCAATTGAAAAATTAGATAGTGGGAGCCAAACTGGAGAATTATGAGGCAAATAGAGAATCTAGGGCATAATCGTAATCAGAGATGACCGAATCTGAATTTCCTCATGCTTCGTGGTAACGAATCACATTTTTTTCTAAAATGGCTGCTGCGTGTGTAAAGACGTGGAGCAAAGAACTCTGGGAGCGAGGGATCACCCATAATGCTATGCATGCAGCCTATCAGCAGCCATCCAGCCCTGTGATGTCAGAGCCCTATAAATAGCCTCAGCCATTTTGGATTCTGCCATTTTCCAGTGTGCTTAGTGCAGGGAGAGACGTCAGCAGGCGCTAGGGAGAGTGGTAGGAAAGACTTGATTGTGCTGAAAAAAATATTACAATTTTTTGGATGGGGGTTTATCAATAGGAAAAAAAGGGAAAATATACATCATAATTGCCATTCAGCAGTGAAGTTACATTGTACTATAACCATTTACGGGGTGTATCAATAAGATAGATACATACGTCCTATTAGCCGTTCTGCATTGATTTTACATTGTTTTCCTTTTTTTGGGGGGTGTATTAATAGGAAAAAATAATAATAATATATATACATATATATATATATATATATATATATATATATATATATAGTATGTCATAATTGACATTCAGCGGTGAAGTCACATTGTACTACAGCCATTTACGTGGTGTAGAAAAAGAAAATATACGCACGTCCCATCACCTGTTCTGTGATGAATTATGATTGCTAAATTTCTTTTTTTGTGGTGTAGAAATATATATAAAAAAGAAAATATATGTCATAATTGGCATTCAGCACTGAATTTACATTGTACTACAGCCTTTACGTAGTGTAGAAAAGAAGATATAGTAATGTAGTAATAGGAAAGATACATAGGTCCAATTAGCCATTCTGCGGTGAATTATGATTGTCATATTTCTTATTTTGTAGTGTAGAAATAGGAAAAAGAATACGTTTTTATTGCCGTTCTGCAGTGAATTGTGATAATAATTTTTTTTTGGGGGGGGGGGAAGTTTAATAATCCGAAGAAAAAAAATAAAAAAAAAATATATATATATATATATACTGTATATACAGCATTTTTTGCTTTATAAGACGCACTTTTTTCCCCCCAAAAGTGGGAGGAAAATGGCCGTGCGTCTTATAAAGTGAATAATTCGCTAGCCGCTATGCTGTACAGCGCGGCCAGCGAAGTATCAGTGTGGAGGGAGGAGGCGGGGACACTCATGGCGGGGCCCGGTGCAGTGACTCTACTCTAATACACCGGGCCCTGCAACTGTTAAATACATTCAATCTGATCTTTATTTAATTGTATATGCTCTGACGGTACTTACTGTAGTACCGTAGGTATAGCATTAAGATGGCGCAGACCGGCATCTCTTTCGGTCAGGCCCTGCCTGCCGCAGCTCCCTCCTCATGCGCCGCCTGCCCTAGCTCCCTCTGGCATGCGCCGCCTGCCCCAGCTCCCTCCTTCCTGCTTATCTCACTTTATGAATGAACAGGCAGGCGGCGCATGAGAGAGGGAGCTGGGGCAGGCGGCACATGACAGAGGGAGCTGGGGCAGGCGGCGCATGAGAGAGGGAGCTGGGGCAGGCGGCGCATGACAGAGGGAGCTGGGGCAGGCGGCGCATGAGAGAGGGAGCTGGGGCAGGCGGCGCATGACAGAGGGAGCTGGGGCAGGCGGCGCATGAGGAGGGAGCTGCGGCAGGCGGCGCATGACAGAGGGAGCTGGGGCAGGCGGCGCATGAGGAGGGAGCTGCGGCAGGCGGCGCATGACCGAAGGAGATGCCGGTCTGCGCCGTCTTAATAGTTTACCTACGGTACTACAGTATTTACCGTCAGAGCATATACAATTAAATAAAGATCAGATTGAATGTATTTAATAGTTGCGGGCCCGGTGTATTAGAGTAGAGTCACTGCACCGGGCCCCGCCATGAGTGTCCCCGTCTCCTCCCTCCACACTGATGCATCTGATGGGGGATCTGTAGATGACACTTATTGGGCTCTGTGGATGACATCCACAGATCCCCCCTCAGTGTCATTCACAGATCCCCCATCAGTGTCATCCACAGATCCCCCCATAACAGTGCGTCATCCACAGATCCCCCCATAATAGTGCGTCATCCACAGATCCCCATAACAGTGCGTAATCCACAGATCCCCCATAACAGTGCGTCATCCACAGATCCCCCATAACAGTGCGTCATCCACAGATTCCCATAACAGTGCGTCATCCACAGATTCCCATAACAGTGCGTCATCCACAGATCCCCATAACAGTGCGTCATCCACAGATCCCCATAACAGTGCATCATCCACAGATTCCCCATAACAGTGTGTCATCCACAGATCCCCCATAACAGTGTGTCATCCACAGATTCCCCATAACAGTGCATCATCCACAGATCCCCCATAACAGTGCATCATCCACAGACCACCATTAGTTCAAAACCTACCAAAAACACACCTTTTGGTTCAAAATATTTTTTTCTTATTTTCCTCCTCAAAAACCTAGGTGCGTCTTATCATCAGGTGCATCTTATAAAGCGAAAAATACGGTATATATACAGTACAGACCAAAAGTTTGGACACACCTTCTCATTCAAAGAGTTTTCTTTATTTTCATGACTATGAAAATTGTAGATTCACACTGAAGGCATCAAAACTATGAATTAACACATGTGGAATTATATACTTATCAAAAAAGTATGAAACAACTGAAAATATGTCATTCTAGGTTCTTCAAAGTAGCCACCTTTTGTTTTGATTACTGCTTTGCACACTCTTGGCATTCTCTTGATGAGCTTCAAGAGGTAGTCACCTGAAATGGTCTTCCAACAGTCTTGAAGGAGTTCCCAGAGATGCTTAGCACTTGTTGGCCCTTTTGCCTTCACTCTGCTGTCCAGCTCACCCCAAACCATCTCGATTGGGTTCAGGTCCGGTGACTGTGGAGGCCAGGTCATCTGGCGCAGCATCCTATCACTCTCCTTCATGGTCAAATAGCCCTTACACAGCCTGGAGATGTGTTTGGGGTCATTGTCCTGTTGAAAAATAAATGATGGTCCAACTAAACGCAAACCGGATGGAATAGCATGCCGCTGCAAATGCTGTGGTAGCCATGCTGGTTCAGTATGCCTTCAATTTTGAATAAATCCCTAACAGTCTCACCAGCAAAGCACTGCAAATGTATCTGGAGCGAGCCATCCACCATGCACGGTCACATATGGCTCTCCCAGGACGCTGGCACATAGCTCCGCAGTGTGGGCTTTTTTTAACATGTCAGCTTCTGATAACAGTGTTGCCATCTGCAGCCTGTGCTGTCAACGCATAAGTCGCGGTAAGCCCAACACTCACCTAGGGACGACCTCCTTAAGAAGGCACCTGGCCTCCCATCACCGAGCCCAGTGGGAGCAACACTGTCAGAACCCACAAAGCCACACTCCTGGCGCTCCACATCCTGCCTCTTCTCCTTCTCCTCTCTCCTTCCATTTGTCCGCCACTCCACCTTCCACTGTGTCGTCGTTAGGTTCATCTGGCAAAAGGCAGGCTTCCGTGGCCCAAATGTTTGAACGTAAAAAGTTGATAACCCTCTTGCCCAACAGCTGACCGCCGGCTTGTCGGAACTGCTAGCCCGCCAACTACTGCCATAAAAACCGATGGACTCAGAGGCCTCAAGAAAAGTTGCCGCAGTTTGCGGTCCCCAATGCACGGGCACCATCCGTACGGCTGCTGTGATGGATCCAGACCAATTTAACTAGAATGGGTCCGTGATCCGTCCGAACCTCAAAAAAATAGAATGTGTTCTATTTTTTTGCAGTGTGAAGGCATGGAGACAAACCCCACGTAAGCACTCCGTCGTGTGAGCGACCACCAGGGGCCACCTGGAGATTACAAAATATACTTAGTCTTACATTCACTGCAGTGGACTTTGCTGGAATAAAAACCAATCGATCGGAAGGAATCACCAAAGTTATCACCCCAGCCAATCAGTTAGCCAAAATCAAGCAAGTATTTTAGCTTTAACTGTGAGGAGAGAGATCGGTCGGTAGGAATCAGGTATACAGTACAATTATCTATATCTTGCTTGGGTAAGATCACCACTTTTGTATCGTAGAATGAAGCTCAAAATGGCCCTTTATCAAAACTATTCTTATAGACATCTAATAGTTTTTGAAGTATATCAGCTTTTTCATTTTCTATCTGCTGGATTGAATTATGGGGTTCCTCTAATGTAAGAGGAGCCTCCAGCCCCTCTCTCCTCAGCAGACAACTCTTGAAATGGGACACTAGATTTATACAGAGTAGAGTAGAAATTATACAGTAGAAAACTTTAAAAATGTCTGAGGTGTCTGATACTATACGTCCTTTGTTATCTTTAATTCTCTGAATTACATTAGACTCCTGTTGAGTCTACGCTACCATTGCAAGAAAGTGTCAGTTTGTTCTCCATCAGCAAAGACTCACCTTCTCCATATTATATGGATTTAAGGGGGTTGTGTTATGAAACAAATTCTACATATTTTAAACCAGCACCTGGATCTGAATACTTTTGTAATTGCATGTAATACTTTTTTTGTATAGTCAGTAATATATTTGATAAAATGTATCCGTATAGCGCCACCTCCTGTTTCTTCTTCTCTTCTTTTTTTTTGTCCGTCTCTCTGAGCTGGTCGAATGTAATCTCTGCATCCATGTGAGATACAAGGCTGGTTCTAGCTTTGTTAGAAAGGTAAGTTATAGGCTTCCTTCCAATCCTTTAACCTGTTACGGACACAGGGCGTACAGGTACGCCCTGATGTCCTGGTACGCCCTGATGTCCTGGTACTTAAGGACACAGGACGTATTTGTGTATTTCCGATCACCGCCGCACGGCGGGCGGTGATCAGAACCCCGTGCCTGCTCAAATCATTGAGCAGGCACCCGGGGCCAATGCGCCTGTGACCTGCGGTTTGCTGCGTTTCCAGGTTATTCGGGTCTCTGGGGACCCGATAACCCGGGACAGGATGGTGATCGGTGGTGTGATGATACACCACCAATCACCATCCTGCGATCCTGAGAGGTGATGTGACATCACCTCTCAGGATCGGCTCTGATTGGTCGGCTGCAGGGGCAGGCATTTCAAATTAGAGCAGCGCTCCTCTCCTCCTCCTTTTCAGTCCGGGGAGCCGAGGAGAGAGTGCTGCACATCGATCTCCAGCCAGCACTCCCATCTGTCCAAGGATCACCCCATCTGTGCCCAGCACCCCATCTGTGCCCAGCACCCCATCTGTGCCCCAGCACCCCCCATCTGTGCAACTCAGGTATTTAGGGAAAGGTTTGGGACAGGTTAGGTTAGGCAGGGATATAAAGGGAAAGTTAGTGGAAGAAAAAAAAAAACCTTTGTGATTGCATCCCCCTAAATCGGGTGTCTGCGGTCCACAGCACAGCTGTGTGACCCTAGACCCCCCCAGGGGTGCTGCAGCTTGCTCCCCTGCCCCCCCCTTTCCCCACAACTTATTTAGGGCGCAAGCATTTTTATTTATTTTTTTTGTGTGCGTACGCTGACGGTGGCCAGCACTGATCAACACATCGCACACCCCACCGCTGATCAACTTCAGATGGTTAATCAGCGATTTAGAATTTTTGTAATTTTTTTTCACATTCTTTGCCCTTTTTTTAGTTAGTCTTTTTTTTTTTGGTCTGTTAGGTTTAGGGTGAGTTCGCGAACACCCGTGCCCCCACACACAAGCACACTGAATAAAGATTTACACGCACGCACACACACATGCAGACACACACTCCTCTATTGCCCGCCGGATGTTCTCGGCCGAGGAGGCATACGCCCAGCTTGCCTCCGACTCCGAGAGTCCTAGTGAGGACGAGGATGACCCCACTTTCCTTTTGTCATCCGCGTCTTCCTCATCATCTAGTGATGATGATGAGCCCCCAAGCCGGCGGAGATGCCGCCAGGCGGAGCAAGGGGACCGCCATGCCAGGGGCCCTGTGGCCCACCCTAGTATGAGCAGCTCTGGGGCTCGTACTAGTTTTCCGGCCCACCAGTTGAATCCACCGGAGCCCCCTGCCAGTGAACTTGTCTAGTGTACCCCAGAGCGTTTTGAGCCTGTTATTCCTGATTTTGTAGGCCAACCAGGAATCCAGATTTCCACAGTGGGCTTCACTGAATACGACTACTTTAGTCTTTTTTTCAGTGACCACTTTGTAAATCTAATGGTGGAGCAAACAAATCTGTACTCGCAACAGTTTGTTGCTCAACACCCGGGCTCCTTTTTGGCTAGGCCCGGTGGCTGGACTCCGGTCAGTGCAGCCGAGATGAAGACGTTTTGGGGCCTCGTGCTGCACATGGGCCTAGTCAAGAAACCTAGTGTCAGGCATTACTGGAGTGGGGACGTCCTCTACCAGACCCCACTTTACAGTACGGCCATGACACGTACCCGGTTTGAGACCATCCGGAAATACCTGCATTATTCAGATAATGCAGCATGTGTCCCCCAAGGTGATTCTGCCTATGACCGCCTGTACAAAATCAGGCCGGTCATTGATCACTTTGGGGCCAAATTTGTACAGGCCTATGTACCTGGAAGGGAGGTTGCGGTTGATAAGTCTCTCATTGCTTTCAAGGGGAAACTCATTTTCCGCCAGTATGTTCCCTCTAAGCGGGCGAGGTATGGCGTGAAGCTGTACAAACTTTGTGAGAGTACCTCAGGGTACACTTACAAGTTTTGTGTGTACGAGGGGCGAGATTCCCATATTCAACCTCCAGAATGTTCCCCCACTCTGGGTGTTAGCGGTAAACTTGTGTGGGACCTTATGCACCCACTGCTAGATAAAGGTTACCACCTGTACGTGGATAACTTTTATACTAGTATCCCCTTGTTCCAGTCCCTCGCCGCCAGATCCACGTCCGCTTGTAGGACCGTGCGGAAAAATCAACGCAGCCTCCCTACCCACCCCCTCCAGGTACCTATCCCCAGGGGTGAGACCCGTGCCCTTACCAGTGAAAACCTGTTGCTGGTCAGATATAAGGACAAGAGGGATGTCCTTGTACTGTCCACAATTATGGTAACGGCATCATCCCTGTCCCTGTGCGAGGTACCGCGTCAACAATCCTCAAGCCCGATTGTATTGTCGACTACAATCGGTATATGGGAGGAGTTGATCTCGCTGATCAAGTCCTCAAGCCATATAACGCCATGCGCAAAAATATTATTTTGTAAAACTAAAATAAATAGAAAAAGTTGACATATTAGATATTTCTGCATCCGTAATAATCTGCTTTATAAAAATACCCCCCCCCAACCCCTCAGATGAACACGGTCAAAAAAATAAAATAAAAACGGTGCAAAAAAAAAGTTTTTTTTTGTCACCTTACATAGTAACATAGTACATAAGGCCGAAAAAAGACATTCGTCCATCCAGTTCAGCCTCTTATCCTGCAAGTTGATCCAGAGGAAGGCAAAAAAAAAACTGTGAGGTAGAAGCCAATTTTCCCCACTTTAGGGGAATAAAAAATTCCTTCCCGACTCCAATCAGGCAATCGGAATAACTCTCTAGTAGCTATAGCCTGTAATATTAATACGCTCCAGAAATACATCCAGGCCCCTCTTGAATTCCTTTATTGTACTCACCACTGCTAGATACAGGTTACAAAAATTGTAATAGCAAGCGATCAAAAAGTCATATGCCCCCCAAAATAGTGCCAATAAAACCGTCCACTCATCCCGCAAAAAATGAGCCCCTAGCTAAGATAATCGGCTAAAAACAACAAAAAAATGACTCTAAAACTATGGAGATACTAAAATGTATTTTTTTTGTTTATAAAAAGATAATATAGTGTAAAACATAAATAAATAAATAAAAAGTTGACATATTAGGTATCGCCGCGTCCGTAAGAATCTGCTCTATAAAAATACCCCCCTAACCCTTCAGATGAACACGGTAAAAAAAAAAGTGCAAAAAAAGGTATTTTTTTGTCACCTTACATCACAAAAATTGTAATAGCAAGCAATCAAATAGTCATATGCCCCCCAAAATAGTGCCAATAAAACCGTCCTCTCATCTCGCAGAAGGAAAGGAACGCCGTATGGTTTCTGGAAGGCAGATTTTGCTGGACTGGTTTATTTACACCATGTCCTATTTGAAGCCCCCCTGATGCACCCCTAGAGTAAAAACTCCATAAAAGCAACCCCATCTAAGAAACTACACCCCTCAAGGTATTCAAAACCAACTTTACAAACGTCGGTAACCCTTTAGGTGTTCCACAAGAGTTATTGGCAAATGGAGATGAAATTTCTGAATTTCTATTTCTGGTGTCCTTGCCTCACAAAAATGTAATATAGATAAACCAAAAATCATATGTACCCTAAAAATAGTCCCAACATAACTGCCACCTTATCCCTTAGTTTCCAAAATGGGGTAACTTTTATGGAGTTTTTACTCTAGGGCTTCAAATGGGACATGGTGTAAATAAACCAGTCCAGCAAAATCTGCCTTCCAAAAACCACACCGCGCACTTTTCCCTCTACGCCCTACTGTGTGCCCGTACAGTAGTTTACGGCCACATATGGGGTGTTTCTGCAAACTACAGAATTGGGGCAATAAATATAGCATTTTGTTTGGCTGTTAACCCTTGCTTTGTTACAGAAAATTTTTTATTAAAATGAAATTTAAGAATTAACATTTTTGGGCAAATTTTCCATCTCCATTTGCCAATAACTCTAGTGCAACACCTAAAAGGTTAAAAAAGTTTGTAAAATCAGTTTTGAATACTTTGAGGGGTCTAGTTTCTTAGATAGGGTCATTTTTATGGAGTTTTTACTCTAGGGGTGCATCAGGGGGCTTCAAATGGGACATGGTGTAAATAAACCAGTCCAGAAAAATCAACCTTCCAAAAACCACACGGCGCACCTTTCCCTCTACGCCTTACTGTGTGCCCGTACAGTAGTTTATGGCCGCATATGGGGTGTTTCTGCAAACTACAGAATCAGGCCAATAAATATAGCATTTGTTTTGGCAAATTTTCCATCTCCATTTGCCAATAACTCTTGTGCAACACCTAAAGGGTAAACAAAGTTTGTAAAATCAGTTTTACATACCTTGAGGGGTCTAGTTTCTTAGATGGGGTCACTTTTCTGGAGTTTCCACTATAGGGGTGCATCAGGGGGGCTTCAAATGGGACATGGTGTAAATAAACCAGTCCAGCAAAATCTGCCGTCCAAAAACCATACGGCGCACCTTTCCCTCTACGCCCTACTGTGTGCCCGTACAGTAGTTTACGGCCACATATGGGGTGTTTCTGCAAACTAAAGAATCGGGGCAATAAATATAGCATTTTGTTTGGCTGTTAACCCTTGCTTTGTTACTGGAAAAAATGGATTAAAATGTAAAATTTGGCAAAAAATTTAAATTCTCAAATTTCATCCCCATTTGCCAATAACTCTTGTGCAACACATAAAGGGTTAACAAAGTTTGTAAAATCAGTTTTGAATACCTTTATGGTGTAGTTTCTTAGATGGGGTCACTTTTATGGAGTTTCTACTCTAGGGGTGCATCAGGGGGGCTTCAAATGGGACATGGTGTAATTAAACCAGTCCAGCAAAATCTGCCTTCCAAAAACCATACGGCGCACCTTTCCCTCTACGCCCTACTGTGTGCCCGTACAGTAGTTTACAGCCACATATGGCGTGTTTCTGCAAACTACAGAATCTGGGCAATAAATATAGCATTTTGGTTGGCTGTTAACCCCCTGCTTTGTTACTGGAAAAAATTGATTAAAATGGAAAATTTGCCAAAAAATGTATATTCTCAAATTTCATTCCCATTTGCCAATAACTCTTGTGCAATACCTAAAAGGTTAACGACGTATGTAAAATCAGTTTTGAATACCTTGGTGTAGTTTCTAAAATGGGGTCATTTTTGGGTGGTTTCTATTATGTAAGCCTCACAAAGTGACTTCAGACCTGAACTGGTCCCTAAAAATTGGGTTTTTGAAAATTTCTGAAAAATTTATAGATTTGCTTCTAAACTTCTAAGCCTTGTAACGTCCCCAAAAACTATCATTGCCAATCTATCTATCTATCTCACCATGATAGACAGATCATTATAAGGGAGCAGTTCTTTGCCAATTGGAAGTCTAGAAGGGTGGAGGCACATCTCATAGAAATAAAAAAATATGAGACCTCTGCTGTATAGGAATACTTACTAGTAGTAAATATTCCTATACAGCAGAAGTCTCATATATATATATATATTTTTGTAACTGGCCATGCAGCTCTATAGTTTAGTGGTTAACATTCTTGGCTGTAATGTAGAAGGTTGTGAGTTCGAATCCCACCAGAAACTTTTCAGAAATAGAGGCTAAATTAGATTTAAGTATACTGGGTGTCCCCAAGCACTGACTCTATATATTTGGACGTAGCTATATATGGAGTCAGAGCAGGGACTCCTAAGCAAAACCAACACCCCCCCCTCTTTAGAGCAAGGTGTGCCCAGTTTAATGCTTGGGTGCTCTGTACAGCACCCGAGCATCAGGAAGTGTTCTACTTGAGCACCAAAGTACTAGTCAGTATATCTCTGTGTCTACCTCTTACTAATGAAAACTATTACAATTTCCAAATTAAAATCTAAAATGTTGAGATTAATGGTAATTTAATGGTCTCCCTGGTCACCCTTAACAAGTTCCTTTGTGTATTGTAAAAAGCTTTTCCAAAAGTCAGTCTTTTGTTCAACATGAAATAAAATATATTTACTGTAGGTTTTTGTTTGTTGGAAAGATGAACAGATTTTCTATTAATTATTTAGAAATCATTTATGTGATGGGATTTGCAATACTCCAAGCAGTGAGTTAGAAAATCGCATCCGGCAGGTTTTCCTACTTAAGTTTCTGAAAGTGGAAAATGTAAGTGGAATTTCTTATATTAAAATCTTTGCAAACCTACAGATTCCATAGAAGAAAGACACCTTCTGATCGATAGTTGGGGCTGGGGGGTTTCTATAGGATTCCATCAATCTCCTCTTGTCACTAAAGAGATGGATGTAATGTTCACGGCAGGTCATAGCATCGGGAACATTGCCTTTCATGTCATGTTGCTGTCTGCTGACATAACAAGATTTGAACTTTCCAATGTGGTGGAAATTGGCTTTGGGACTTCCAAATGTTCTTAGCTAATTTTGAAAACAGAAGCTTTTAACTGTGATGAAAGCACCAATGGTCCAGGGTGGAATGGTATTCCCATAGCAATACCCTTTTTCCACTCTACATCTGATAATGCTTCATCGCAATGGTTTCATCATTTACGTTCAGAATCAGAAGCCAAATATACAGTAAAATAGCATTTTGACCAACATGTGCCATCTAAAGTAAACTATAGGATGGATTTTAATGCTACAGCAAATTAGGTGAAATGGATGGTGCGTGCCTAAAATGGGTTGTCTCATGAAGGAAAACACTTTCCACATGCCTAATTGCAGCATATGGACATCAAGGAGGGGGACTACCTTTAGTGGCATTCCAGTCATTTGAGTGGTTCAGGTGCTGAGAACCCCACCAATCAAACAAATGATCATAACAGCTCAGCGCTGCAAGGAGGATCCTGTGGCAGTGTGGTATTAGCAGCAGGGAATAGCAGCTGTGGCAGTGGCGGCAGCAGCAGCAGCCATATGGTACAGAACATGTTGGTAGACAGGCAGACAGTGGCAATAGCCTGACGGCAGCAGCCACAGCAGCCATACGGTACAGAACATGATGGTAGGCAGGCAGACAGCAGCTGTGCCATGATGCTTGCAGCGACATACTGTACAGAACATGATGGTAGGTGGGCAGACAATGGTAAGGTACCGTTAGCTAGAGCAAATCATATTCATCAGCCTCAGCCGGATGAGTGTGAAAATCCTCATGGATTCATGCCTCGTTAATTTTTACAAAAGTTATATTTCATATACTGGCAGGGAACAAGTTGGTTTATTTAGGGTAGGTGTCCAGTGGCGTCTCTAGCTTTCAATTTTTTTTTGGGGGGGGGGGGCACACTGGGGGCCAGGACAAAAATAGGGGGGGGGCAGCTATAACAACAATACATTT
Source organism: Bufo gargarizans (assembly GCF_014858855.1). NCBI lineage: Eukaryota > Metazoa > Chordata > Amphibia > Anura > Bufonidae > Bufo > Bufo gargarizans. Next base: position 47,126,252 of record NC_058082.1, on the reverse strand, counting down.
ACACAAGTATGCTTAGAAATGCTGCAATACTTTACCCAATACCTAAAACCGCAACAGGGAAGAAAAGTCCTGCTGTCTGTGGTTTAAAAAAAAAAACAATCATTCAGATTTCAACATGTCCTCGCTGCCTGGGCATGCTGGAATTACTCCAATTCCAGCATCTACCAGCTCAGAGTCAGTGTGAGAGTCCCCTTCTCTTCCCAGGCTTGGAAATAGAATACTCCAGCCATTCAAATGATTTAAACCACTGTGGTAGGAATGACCTGAAGCACTCTCCCTTTTTTTAGAGGGATATTTTTTTTATATAGGCTGTCTTGGCCCTTCTGTGGTGCACCGGCTGATATCATCTGGTCCTTGCCCCTTTGTTTTTTCACTGGTAGCAGATGTCTGTTCACTTTGTGGCAGTACGGCTTCACTGAAAACCTCTTCATAAGCACTGTGCTGGATATTAAAAGCAGAGAAATATGGTGGCTCACCTGGTATTGCAATATGTAAGGTGCTCTACGTCTAGGTTGACTCACCCAGTCAGAAGGAAATGCAAGTGAAAGTATTGACCGGCACTCTGATGGGAGGAAACAGCGGAATTTATTGAGGCTAAAATAGGGCTAAAAAATGGTTTTCACCATATCAATAACAAAAATAAAATATAATAACAGTAGAAAACTTGCAAGCACTTGAAGGAAATTTGTAGTTGAGAATTAGGATGGTTCTGGAATTCAGCAATTCAGCCTTCAGAGACTGATGGACTGATTGGGTCAAGTAGTTAAAGATTATGGGTCTTGGGTAGTGTCAGATAGGTGCGTACATAAACTGAAACTATGTAGCGGGCTTCTGAGATTCTGGATGTACGGGAGTGATCCAGGGAAATCTGTTAATGCTGGAAGTGCTTCCAAGACACAGATGCGTCTTTGTATATGTGCAGATTTCTTTCACCAAACGCGTTTCGAAGTCTTAGACTGACTTCTTCATCAGTGGTAATCCGCAGAGATCTCCCAGGGTTTTTAAAGTTACTCCCGGCATCATCAAAGATACGAGATGGATTTTGTTCTAAATGAGTCTTTTTTTAAATTCCATTAAAATATGGGGGGTGGGAAGGATAAGGCATAAGATAGGGTATTGGTGGACTTGTTACATCACTACTATCTGGGTTGTAGTTCTCAGAGTGCGTTAGTGTTGCGTTTTATTTGTAGTTCATGATTCCTTTGTGATGGAATATCATATGATGATCCCACAAAAATGAGTAGTCTTGCTGAGTTCATTTTTCTATAAAATAATAATTTTTCTATATAATATGAGTCATAAAATGTTATAAAAAATAGATAAATAAAAAAATAATAATATATATATATATATATATATTTATATATATATATATATATCATACAAAGTGATATTATAATATTCAAACATATGTACAAAAATATGTACCAAAAAGGTTTAAAAAAAAATGGTATATGGAGACATATGGGATGTCAAGAAAAGGATGTGATTTTGAAAAAATACAGAAGTGAAGAGATATGGTTAATCTCCTCATTTGGAATAAAGGTGTATGTAGTTGCGTTCTATCTATAACTGGCAATTGGTGATTGGCAGTTCTTATGATTTAGAAATAAAGGTAATACTGTCATGCCGGCAGATAGTATGTAGTCATCTATATGAGGGGAGATAAAATTGATTTATATATACAGTCCTGATCAAAAGTTTAAGACCACTAGAAAAATGACCAAAAATCATATTTTACATTGTTGGATCTTAACAAGGTTCCAAGGAGAGCTTCAACATGCAACAAGAAGAAATGGGGAGTGAGACAAAACATTTTTTGAGCATTCAATTAATTGAAAATAACGATTAAACTAAAACAGGCTGTTTTTCAGCTGATCCAAATTTTAGGACCACATGCCTTTGAAAGGCCAAATCTGTGCAAAGATGTGGATTCATTGTCATTTTCTGTCAGGTAGTCACACGTTGTGATGGCAAAGGCAGAAAAACTCTCCTTTTTGAACGTGGTCGGGTTGTTGAACTGCATAAGCAGGGTCTCTCACAGCGCGCCATCGCTGCTGAGGTGGGACGCAGTAGGACAGTCATTTGGAATTTCTTAAATGATCCTGAGGGTTATGGAACAAAAAAGTCAAGTGGAAGACCCAAAAAAAATTCACCAGCACTGAGCCGGAGGATTCAATTGGCTGTCCGTCAAGACACTGGACAATCCTCCACCCAAATTAAGGCCCTTACTGGTGCTGACTGCAGCCCCATAACAATCAAACGGCATCTAAAACTGAAGGGCTTCAAAAACAAAAAAAGTCTTCAAAGACCTCGTCTCCTTGAACGCCACAGAACTGCTCATTTGGACTTTGCAAGAGAGCACCAAACATGGGACATTCAAAAATTTAACCTTGATGGTCCTGATGGTTTCCAGCGTTACTGACATGACAAGCCATAATGGTCTGGGGTGCTTTGTGGAACAGTGGATTTCAGGAAGTGCAGGGACGTCAAACAGCTGCTGGCTGTGTCCAGATGTTAAAGAGAGCATTCTTCATGACTGAGGGCCCTTGTCTGTGTGGTAACGACTGGGTTTTTCAACAGGACAACTCTACAGTACACAATGCCCGCAGGACAAGGGACTTCTTCCAGGAGAAAAAACATCACTCTTTTGGCCCATCTTGGCAGTTCCCCTGATCTAAATCCAATTGAGAACCTTTGGGGATGGATGGCAAGAGAAGTTTACAAAAAAGGACAACAGTACCAGACAGTAGATGACCTTTGTGCGGCCGTCTTCACCACTTGGAGAAATGTTCCCACTCACCTCATGGAAACGCTTGCATTAAGCATGCCGAAACAAATTTTTGAAGTGATCAACAATAACGGCAGAACTACTCATTACTGAGTTCATGTTTGGAAGTTGGATTTCTGTTTTGGGGGGGTTTCGTTTTTTTGGGAGGTGTGGTCCTAAACTTTTGATCAGCTGAAAAACAGCCTGTTTCAGTTTATTTGTTGTTTTCATTAAATCGAATGCTCAAAAAATGTTTTCTCTCACTCCCATTTCTTCTTGTTGCATGTTGAAGCTCTACTTGGAACCTTGTTAAGATCCAGCCATGCTAAAGAAGATTTTTGTGCCATTTTTCAAGTGGTCTTAAACTTTTGATGATCCTTTATCAATTGCTTAAATCACCTTTCTTTCCCATTCTGACATTCAGTTTGGAGTTCAGGAGATTGTCTTGACCAGGACCACAACCCTACATGCATTGAAGCAACTGCCATGTGATTGGTTGACTAGATAATCGCATTAATAAGAAATAGAACAGGTGTTCCTAATAATTCTTTAGGTGAGTGTATATTGTGCATTTATCACCCATAGAAGTGAATGTGGCTGCGTGAAAATCGCAAGCATCCGCAAGCAAGTGCGGATAACATGGTTATAAGGGAAAATAATAGCATTCTTTAATACATAATGCTTAGTACAAGGTCAATTGAGGGTTAAAAAATATATATATTAACTCACCTCCTCCTCTTGATCGCGTAGTTGCCGATCTCTTCTTACTTATTTAATCATGAGCTGCCGGCTAAATGACCTGTGGTGACGTCACATCACATGGTCCAATCACATGGTCCATCACTGTGGTGATGGACCATGTGATTGGACCATGTGATGAGCTCAGTGACGTCACCAGAGGTCCTTTGACAGGTCCTGAAGAAAGAACAGGAGACCGTCAGCTACGCGATCAATTTGAGCAGGTGAGTTAATATTATTTTTTTTTTTAACCCTTAATGGACCTTGTACTAAGCGTTCTGTATTAAAGAATGCTATTATTTTACCTTCTAACCATGTTATAAGGGAAAATAATTACATCTACACAACACCGAACCCAAACCTGAACTTCAGTGAAGAAGTTCGGGTCTGGGTACCACAGTCAGTTTTTTATCATGCGCGTGCAAAACACATTGCACCTGCGCGATAAAAACTAAACAACGGAACGCAATCGCAGTCAAAACTGCCTGCAATTGGGTACCTACTCGTGCTGGTTTGCCGCAATTCACCCGGGACGCATCCTGAGCCAAAACGCGACGCCCATGTGAACCGAGCCTTAGATCTCCCCATTGAGACTGAAAACTGTGTTACAGTTGCGTTTTAAAGGTGTGTTATGGTTGCGTTTTATCTGTCACTGATAATTGTCAGTTTTTTGGGCTGTCTGTTTTTTTGGGCCAATAAATGTATCGGTCCTAGCCATGGACTGGGGTTTGTGTTCCCCTTTACTGTATATCGATAGTTAAAAGCTATGCAGATCAAACTCTGTGTTGGAGAGATGTCATGTATCTTTCTGTTTATAGACGGGCATGTACTTGATGGAAGATGTGCTTGATAAAGGATCATTTTAGTTATAGGGGCACTTGATTGCGCGTGAGTAGGAGTGGGGGCCCAAGCTCGAGGGGGCATCGAGGTGCTCGTAAGGCTACTTTTACACCTGCGTTAGGTGCGGATCCATCTGGTATCTGCACAGACGGATCCGCACCTATAATGCAAACGCTTGTATCCGTTCAGAACGGATCCGTTTGCATTACCATGAACAAAACAAAAAAATACTGTATATATATATATATTTTTTTTTTTGTTCATGATAATGCAAACTGATCCGTTTTGACTTACACTGAAAGTCAATGGAAGGCAGATCCGTTTTCAATTGCACCATATTGTGTCAGTGAAAACGGATCAGTCCCCATTGACTTACATTGTAAGTCAGGACGGATCCGTTTGGCTCCGCATCGTCAGGCAAACGGAGGCAAACTGATGCATTCTGAACGGATCCTTATCCATTCAGAATGCATTGGGGCTAAACTGATCAGTTTTGGTCCGCTTGTGAGAGCCTTGAAACGGATCTCACAAGCGGACCCAGAAACGCCAGTGTGAAAGTAGCCTAAGCAGCCAGACCTCCATCCGCCATCAATCAGGGTACCCATCCCAGGGGGTCTATAAAAAGCCAAAGAGTTCAAATTCCGAGTTAAGGCCTCTTGGCAGAAGTGTATTAAATTCAAAAATGTATTTGGACTCTGAGCGGGACATTTGTTTGATGTAATTACCTCCTCTCCGGTATTCTGTCACTTTTTCTATTGTCATGAATACTTAGCGTCTTGGTTGTGATAGATCTCAAAGTGTTTGGAGAGTGAATGATTAGTGAAACCTGTTTTGATATTGTTAATGTGTTCTGATATTCTTTTTTTTTATGCTCTTTTTGTTCTGAGTTGAGTATGAGTTATTTGTAGATTGAATAGTCTCTGTTTTCTTTTGGAAGGTGGTAATTTTACAATTGCAGCATTGGTTGCACCTATAGAAACCCTTCAGGTGCAACCAGTTCTGGACTGTTTTGGCTTCTTTTTTGTATGGTTTTATTGTGGGGGCAATTTTTATTCCTAAATTCGGGGCCTTTGTGTATACTATATGTGGATACTCAGGAATAAGTGGATTCAATAGTTTGTCCTCAAGTATCAAGTGCCAGTGTTTCCGCACAATTTGTTATATTTTTTTTGTATTGTGTTGAACGGTAAAATGATACGAATATCTGTCTTTTTATCTTTTTATCCTCGTTGGTATTGATGTTCCCTGTGTTGAAGAAAGATTCTCTATCAAGGTTCCTGACTTTGGTAAGTTCTTTGTCTATCTCTATACTAGGATAATTTTGTCTAGAAAGTGAGTTTTAATTTCTTTCGCTTCAATCTCAAAGTGTTCATCATTGGTACAGTTTCTTTTCACATGTCTAAATTGGCCTGCTGGTATAAAGAGAAGCCAAATCGGTAGGTGACAGCTCGAGAAAAGGATGTAGCTGTTTCTAGCTGTAGGTTTTTTATAGGTGCAGCATGTTAGTTTGTCCTGTGTGACTTTGATTTGTATGTCCAGAAAATCAATATGGGTTCTACTCTAGTTGGATGTGAAGCAAATATTCATAAGGTTCTGATTAATGTCCCGTAGGAAGGTTAAAAGGTCCTTCTCATTTCCCCTCCAGACAAAGACGACGTCATCGATGTAGCGGTGACACAGCACTAGGTCCACCCCCAGTCTGGGTGTAATATAGCAATCCTCCAATTCAGACATGAAGAGGTTGGCATAGCTAGGGGCGAACCTGGTGCCCATGGCCCTCAACCTGGTCTGGAGTAAAAATTTGGATTCAAAAGAGAAGTAGTTGTGTGTTAAAATGTACTTTACCCCTCTAGTTAAATACTCGATTTGTTCTATTGGATAGGGGCTATATTTTTCTAATTGTAGTCTCATTGAATTCAGTCCTGTTTCGTGTTCAATGATTGTGTATAATGATTGTACATCCAACGTGCCTAGTATACAACCTGATTTAAATTCCAAATCTTCCATAGTTTTTATGATTTGTGTTGTGTCCTTAATGTAGGATCTCGTTTTTCTTACTATAGGTTGGAGTAGTCTATCGATATACTGCGACAGGTTGGATGTTATCGAATCAATGCCTGAGACAATAGGGCATCTGGGTGGGTTGTGTAGATCCTTGTGAATCTTTGGTAAGCAATAGAATATGGGGAGCCTTTGTTGTGTGTTCAGAATTAATTTGGCTTCTTGTTCTGAAAGAATCTTATTGTCTAAACCTTCATTATAGAATTCTACAAGTTGATGATTAAATTCCTTGGTGGGGTCTTTCGTAATTTTTTTTATATGTGGTCTGATCTGACAGTTGTCTGAGGCATTCCTGATTATATTTTTCTGTCTTAAGTATAACTATGCCCCCCCCCCCTTATCCGCAGGTCTGATGGTTATGTTGTTCTGTGTCTGTAGCTGTTTGATAGCTTGTATCTCCTGACTGGAGACATTGTTTCTTATGTTTCTGTCTTTTATGTGTCTCAAATCAGTTTCTACACATTTGCGAAATGGCCGATCTCTTGCCTTGGGAATTTTGTAGATCTTGGTTTTAAGTTTGTATGTGTGTATTTATCTTTGCTCTCTGCGTTGTGAGAGATGGGATTTTTCAGAGAGTATTTTTTTAGACATAAATTTCTTATGAATTTTTCGATCCCAATGAAAGTGTCGAATGTATTCATTTTTACAGTTGGGTCAAATTTAAGACCCTTATTTAGGAGTTTTTTCTGGGGTTCTGTCAGGGTGGCCGTGCTCAAATTGATTACCAAATCTTCTGTGGTTTCTATGTCTACCTTCTGTTGTAATTTCTTTGTTTTTCTCCTGCCCCTCCGAAGTTTTCTCTTCCTTTTTCTTGGGGTAGTGATCTGTGTTGTGGTTCTGGTGAGATTTCCCTTGTGTGATTGGTTCTGTGTTGTGTGTATAGAATCCTTGTTGGTGATCTGTGATAGTGGTGATTCCTGTGTTCCCAATTCTGTTGAGTGTATCTGTTCCTCAGGTTGTAGTGGTGTGGTGGTGATGGAGGTGAGTGTCATGTTCAATTTAGTGGTGGCCGTGTTGTCTGATGTATTTATGATTCGTGATGTGGGGGGGTCCCATCTAAAAAATGTTCCCCTATTAGGGTTTCATATTTATTTGATACAGGGACATTAAACCTAGTGTGTGTGTTCATTAGTGGTTTTTACTGTTTGTGATATGTGTTCGTGTGAAAGATGCTGTTTCTTTGTGTTTCTGCCACTTCTGCCACTTCTGTGTATTTTCTATATTATTTTAGTATTTTTTTATTTTATTTTCTATGATTTCTGTGATGACTGTGCTGGATATTGCTTTGTGAGGAGGTGCTTTCTTCTTCAATCTGGAATGAAGGTTCTTCTTCTTCATCATCATCATCTATTTTTTCAGCAGTGTCGCACTCATATTCAACTTCATCCTCAAGCTCTTCACATTCCTCAAACAAAGAAGATGGACCAGGTTGACTTTTTTCTTCTTGTTGCTGCTCTTCAGCCTTCTTGGCCTTAACATTAAATACTGAATAAAATGAACGGATGTCCATTTTCAACTAATGAGTTAAATCTAAGAAAAAATGTAAAAAAGCATGTTCTTATGGGACCCTTAACCAGAGTGAGCTCACACGAGTATATAGAAATGTTGTGCCTACTTATTTATTTCATTTTATTCTAAACAAATGCTTTAAACAATGGACAAATCATGTATATGCATACCGCTAAATACTAAACATCTAACATGCCTATAGGAGACTCATTCTGGTGTTTTACATAGTAACATAGTACATAAGGCCGAAAAAAGACAGTTTTGTTTTTAATTTACACTATTTACCTTTCAGGATGAGTAATGTTATATTTGGATAGTTCCAACAATTCTGCATGCGGTCATACCACATGTTTTTTTTTTGGAAAATGGGGAGTTATTTACATTTTTATTTTGGGAGGGGTTTATTTATATATTTAAAACAAAAAAATGTGTCCCCATAGGAAACTTGCATGTGCAATCATTCGATTGCTCATACAAATCAATGCAGTACATATGTACTGCACTGATCAAGGAGATCTGCACTCTATCAATAGCAGAGTCCCAGCAGTTATATAGGCCTAACAAAGGCCTCTGAATGCCATAACAACGGATCTGCTGCCTGCAATCGCATCATAGGCAGTAGATCCCAACCATTGCACCACCAATGACATGAAAAAAAGGCAGTTTAAATGCCTCTGTCAGTATTGACAGCAGTATCTAAATGGTTAATAGCCAACAGCGAAAATTGCTCTGCTGTTGAAAACAGCCAGGTGCCGCTGGGTATGGAGCGGACCCAAGTCCGATTATGTGTGAACGCGCCATCTGAGGGATGCAATGACGGGGGCGGAGCTATCGTAGCTCCCTGTCATTGCACCCACTTCTTACAAAAAAATGCGCTTCGTGACAAAGTAATTCGTCACAAAGCAAATTTTTTGGGTGGAATTCAGTGAATCAGCCGAATCGAACTTTTAAGAAATTCGTTCATCTGTAGTCATCACGCAAGTAATTTGGCACTTTTTCTTCAATCAAGATGGCCGCAACAGCCTCTTCACGATTAAATGGATGCCATTTCAGGAAAAATGGATTCATTACCATAAAGCGCGAGGAAATTTGCCTTCATGATGATTTAAATTTGTCCTGAAATTTGGATCGAAGTCCACTTCATTCATTTCCATTCACTCTACGCTAATCACAATCATCCCCCTACTCTTCTTCCTCCGTGGAACTTTCTCCATATGGGTCCACAACAGCTACAGGGCATCCAGCAAGACGTGGAAGTTGTGGGAGTAGGAGTGATGCTTTTCCCTGCATCTTTAGGGATGGAAGGCTGTCCATGATAGAAGAGGGGGATAAGTGCTTGGTGTGAGAGTCAGGCCGACCCAAACTTGTTGATGCAGTACTGTCCCTGCTGATAGCAGCTGCTTCAGGTGTCCACTGTGGCTTGCACCTTGCTGTATAGCGAGAGTTGAAAGCAGTAGCCCACTTTCTCCGCCATATATCAGTACAGGGCAAGGATGGCTTTTCTGGAAAAATAATGCAGCTAGGTATGTTCTAGCAAGGCTAAGCACACGCCATCAGCACCCTGAAGGCAGCAGAATCCATGCTGTGGTACAGAAGGGCCTGCACTGCCAGCAACTTGGCTAGGTGGGGGTTCAGTTTGTGCACCACCAGGTTTCTTGGCTTGTAGAGTTGTTCCCTGGTCACAGGTTCCATTATCGATGGTTGATGACTGAGCGGAGTAGGAGGAGGAGGAGAAGGAGTAGTCTAAGCAGGAGAAGTAGTAACTGACAATGATGATGATGACAAGTAAACTACTGCACTTTGGACTACTACTGGATGCTGCCTGGCTGCCACAAGGGAGACTAAGAGAAGGGGGACACTCTTGTTGCACCAGCTAGTGGCCACTTCTACTGTGTTTGTGTAACGCACCGCAAGGGGGCATTACCACAATTTTTACCCCTTCAATATCCTTATTGGTGCATCCTGTGTATGTATTGCCATATCCTGCAAAATGTGTATATGTATTTACTTGAAAATGACTGTTTAAGTGTAATGTGCCTGGTTCACCAGCAAATGGTGGCAATAATGGCAAATCTAGTGTACCTAGAGTGGAGTCTTTTTGTCCATTAAAGCCCCTCTCTAGAGATGGAGGAGTTCAGAGTAAGCTAATGAAAAGTCAGTCTAACCCACCCCATCTTGGAGAGAGGTTGTGTTCAGAGCATCCCCGGGGAAGGCTATGTGTCAGCCAGCAGAGCACTGTCTGCTCTGCTGGGCATTAGTGATGAGTGGCATAGGCAATATTCGAATTTGCGATATTTCACAAATTTTTGGCCGAATATTTCCCATAAATTCGCAAATTCAAGAATTTGTGATCTCCAGTCATTATTTACTTGATTGCAATGTTAATATAATCGCAATAAAAATTCACGATTTAGAATATTCGCGATCAACACTAAGGGGTAGGCAACTTTCCTATTGGTTGCTAGGGATGTTGCTAAGTGCCGATATTCGCAATAAATTTCTGATAAATTCACGATTAGAATATTCGCAATTAACACTATTCGTGAATATGAATATATAGCACTATATTCTAAATATGTGTGAATTCTCAAAGTGGCGATATTTGCGATTAAAATTTACGATTTGAATATTCGCACTCAACACTACTGGGCATAGAGACCCAAGCTGAAAGCTTCACAAGCCAGGAGGAAAGTTTCCCAGAATAAGAGTACAGAAACAGAGACAAAGCTAAAGATCCAGATCCAGACCAATACAGATTAGACTGCAGAAAATTTAATCCAGCCAACATAGCAGGGCTGACAGAGTTTTGATGTAACAGAGCCGAATGTGTTCGCCTGCCAGTTTTAATGCCAAAATCTGCTGATGACCAAGATAAATTTGTAAGAATGTTCCCTGCCGAAAGTTTATGCCAAGTAAAGCCGTTAACTCCTTCAATACAAGTCTGGACTCCATTCATTTCTGCAAAAACCTTAACTGTTAACCCTATTATTACTGCTGCGGATGACCACGCTTGGGGTGACGGATTACCAGGTAGGAGCACCGTGACAAGTGCAAAAGCCACATCAAAAGGGACACTATAGGCGACCCTTACACCACTCTGGCATTACTACACCTGGGTCCCACCATCACCTTCTACATAGGGGGACATAGTCCCTCGTTGCTGAAATGGAACTGCAGTCACGACAATAACTCAAAAAATTTACATAACACCTGTAGAGCTGTGGTTCCTATGTTTGTGTTTGAATACCCAAAGCTTATTTTAGTTTTGCAGATCTTGCACATGACAATATGTTTTTCTTCCTAGGGAAAAACTTCTAGATTGGAGATACTCAAACACTCTGCACAGAGCTAGCAGCAGCTGAGCTTGGCTCAGGTCTGGCATGTTTTAAGCCTGCGCCCACAGTATTGCAGTATCACCAGTTCCCAAGCTGACTATAATACAAGCAGATTTGGCCCTGGCAGTTTTTTGGAAGGTTCTGGCTGTAATTTGCCTCTGCTCTTTATTGCTGCCACCACCCTCTTCCTCAGATGTTACCTCCTTCTCAGCACCGCAATCTGGCTTCCAGGTCCTGTCCAACACACAATCATCACCATAGTCCTTTTCTCATTACTGTGAATGTGATATGTCATTGTGGCCTCCTTGGCCCACTTCCTGATTCCCTGTTTTTTTGTTTTTTTCAAGTGCCACTGTCAGTACCGCCACCATCATGTCTACAGGTGGCACTAAAACCACCACCAACACAGCTATGCAGGAGGTCCCTTTCCTCTACTGAACCTCTTTCTCATTGCAGTCCCAACGCTGACTGTTCTCCCACAAACCACCAAAAACACAAAACCACATGAGTATAAATACATCCTTTATTTCATTATATTATATTTTTTTGTGTTTTTGGTGGCTTGTGCATTTTCACAACACAATAGTACGCTTTTTGGTGTTTGGTCTTCTGTTCTCATACAACACTCACTTGTAATACCCCAGAGTGGTGTTACCACTACTGAACCCTGCTACTATCTCTAATAGGCTAATATAATGTCATCTTACCGTATTTGTCTTTCCAGGTCCTTCACAATGTGCATTTATAATCTTGTTATGCAATTGTTCATATGTAATGTGCCTGGTTCACCAGAAGATGGCAGCAAAAACAGCAGAGCTATAGTTAGATAGAATGGAACTTACCATTCCATTCTCCCCCCTTTGGTCAGAAGTGGGCCAGTCCTGCTTGCTACCAGAAGGAGGTGGGGCAGTTCTGGTTTGTTCTGGTTGAGACTCCATGTTGGAGCTGCCAGGACTCTAACCTATTCCTTGGCTGAAGATAAGTCTGACTAAAAAGTGAAATGCAGCATAAAGAAGAAGCCAAGTTATTCAGTCAGTACAGCAGATGAGAGAAGGATATAGCAGAGTTGAGTTTACCTGCCAGTTTAATGCTAAAGCCTGCTGGAACCAAGACAAAGCCTGAAACTGTTTGGAGAAACGTTTATTCAAGTAAAGCTGCCATTGAACTTCATCTCAAGGTCTGGACTCAAATTATTTCTTCAAATCCCTCAATTATTCGCTCTATTTATTGCTTCGGAGCCAAAGCCTGGGGTCCAGCTGTATCCAGGTAGGAGCACCGACACACATAAAGAGACAATTTAGGCCGCAACGCACCACTCGGCATTTCCTACACCTGGGAAGTGATAGGACGGGCCCTGGGGAGAGGCACCCGTTGCACGCTCTCAACAGGGAGACTTCTTGAGTATCTTCTGTAACGTAGGGTTTTCCTGGGGTTGACCATGCTGTGAAGGAAGAAAACAAACCCCAGACCAGAAGATGGAGACGCAGGAGCCAGTGCAGAGCACCAGAGGAAAGGGGAACAGGTAAGTATGGTCCGTTCAGTACAAGTGGAAGGCTGCTGGCAACTGTTAGAAATGATACATATATTCTCAGAAACCCCTTTAAAAAAATGAAAACCAGGAAAACTGTGCATCCTGGCCAGCGTTTACATCCAGCTTGTAGAATTTCTTTTCAAGTTTTGGACAAGCTCTTATTGCTGGGGAATCACAATGTACATGCTCATTTTTCCTGTAGCACTGTGGAGTAACTATGGGGTGGGGTGAAAATGTAATTGTCAAACCTCCTTAGTCCTGTCATTATTTCCAATTAGCAGATAATGTACAGTATAATAATAACTTCTAAGTAACGTTGGCTTAAATGCATATTGACAATTTTTCTTAGTTTGTGCCCACCTAACAGAACAAACACAGGCTATATGTTAAATAGTCTGGAGATAAAGCAACTTTGATTCTGATTAGTTCTGTGTTACTCAACATAAGCCAAATTCCAGCAAAATATAACCCTAAAAACTAATATATTTTATTTCAATTAATTAAAATAAATCAATCAGGGTTGGGTGTTGTGTTTTTTTTTTTTTTTTTCTATATCTATTTTTTGTAAGCACTTTCCCTTTTCTTAGGGTATTACGGATATTCTCACCCTTTTCTCTATACCCTTTAGGGCCATTTGGGGGTAATAACAGCCCAGGTTTGAGGACAGGGAGTCCCCACCATTAGGGGTCGTCCCTGGGCTGAGGAAAAGAGTAGGGAAAGATGAGGGACAGATTTCCCATTTCCCCATGATATTTTTTGTCTTTTTCTTTGGTGCTTACTATTAGTCTCTTATTGATTAGACCTTCATTGATTATTGGCCGTCCTACTCCCAGATTTTTAATTAATTGAAATAAAATATATTAGTTTTTAGGGTTGCATTTTTGCTGGAATTTGTTTTTTTGACAATTAACCCAGGTAGATCTCAGTATCTGTTAATTAGCTGGACTAGTGTTACTCAACATAAGACATTGTGTTAAAGTTTACTGAGGCTTAAAATGTTAATTAGAGGAGCCTAATACGTGCCGGCCTCATCAAAGGTCCTGTTTTATCAACTGAATTCTAACAGTGCGTGTTCAATATATAGTGCCATTTGTATCACTGCCGCCCAGCGCTGATCTCACCCATGAAATAGAGGTTAGATACAGGTGCTACCATGGTAGCGAGTCAGCCTTCATGCTGTTAGAATAATAGTTTTTTTTCATCATTAATTTTATAAGCTGTAGACGTGGTTATTATGTGTTTAGCTTTAAGACGTGGACAGCAGAATATTTAAATCGTTGAAACTTAAAGGGGTTGTGTGTTGTGTGATGATATTGGTTATCTATCCTCAGAATAAGTTATCCATATAAGATCATTGGGGGTCCGACTCCCAAAACCCCTGCCGATCAGCTGTTTGAAGGGGGAGTGGGGATTATGTGAGAGCTGCACCCTCATCAAAGTCTTCCCAAACATGCTGACCAAGGTGTGAGAAATATGGATTATCATTTATTGGAATATGATTGTCATTTGATTCAGTGTACATGCAAAATAGGTTCTCACCCCCCAGCCAACTGATGTCAGCTAGCAAGGGAGGAGGCCCCAGGGGTCCAGGCTTCAAGAAGGCCCCAGGTGGATAAAGTCACACCTCAACCAGTCAAGTTGGAGGCAAGCTATTCCTGCAGGAAAACCCCCAGCAGGAGGTCTCAGCCCTTGACCAGGATCAATGATACCTCCCAGACATGTTGGCACCTACATTTCATAAGGAATTATGAACCGTCCGTCCATCCCAGGCATAATTTGGTTATCTTTTTGCGATCCCGGGGCAAAGCCAAACATCTGTCACGGAAGGTGTACAGAAAACTATAAGACACAAAATGAAGATCCGACTGACTGGATCCAAAACTAAGGAACAAAAGGGAGAGCCCTGCATCAGACCTGGCTCTCTCCCTAACTGCTCAGCCTATGCGAAAATCCCAATGGTAGATGATCACATATCCTCGTACCTCGACTGTATAACACCTGAACACCCTATAATAGTGAGGGGACACGACCACCGGCTCCCTACACTTGATACGGAGGGAGTCAGGGTCACCTGGGATCCAGAAAACAGGAAAACACAAATGAACGAACAAAACTTATCTGTAGAAGACTCAGTCGTAGGATCAGCATGCACACACTCCAGGAAGTAATATAAACCGCAAAGTGATGCAGTATGGGGAGGGATTTAAAGGGATGCAATCAGTGCAACTACATGACAGCTGAGAGAGGCTAACGAGATGAGAAAATGAAAGCAAAACAAAAGGAACCTCAAGGAGGAGGTTCTGAAGGACGTCTGTCAGAGCTTCTCAGATGTCTGGTGGTAACAGTACCCCTCCTTCTACGAGTGGACTCCGGACACTCAGAGCCCACCTTCTCAGGATGGGACCTATGGAAAGCCCTGATGAGACGAGTGGCCTTAATGTCCGTCACTGGGACCCACATCCTCTCCTCAGGACCATAAGCCTCCCAATGAACGAGGTACTGGAGAGAACCGCGGACAACACGAGAATCCACAATCCTAGAGACCTATAATTCAAGATTACAATCAACCACAATCGGAGGAGGAGGCAAAGACGAGGGTACAATGGGTTGGACATAAGGTTTTAATAAGGACTTATGAAAAACATTATGGATCTTCCAAGTCTGAGGAAGATCTAGACGGTAGGCAACAGGATTGATGACGGACAAGATTTTGTAAGGCCCAATAAACTTAGGACCCAACTTCCAGGAGGGAACCTTCAATTTGATATTCTTTGTAGACAACCACACCAGATCACCAACATTCAGGTCCAGGCCAGGCACACGTCTCTTATCCGCCACACGCTTATATCTCTCACTCATGCTCTTTAGATTATCCTGAATCTTTTGCCAAATAGATGACAAAGACGAGGAGAATCTGTCCTCATCAGGTAAACCAGAAGACCCCTCTCCAGAGAATGTCCCAAACTGCGGATGAAACCCATATGCACCAAAAAATGGTGACTTATCAGAGGACTCCTGACGACGGTTATTTAAAGCAAACTCAGCAAGGGACAAAATAGAACACCAATCCTCCTGATTCTCCACCACAAAACAGCGCAGATATGTCTCCAGATTCTGATTGACGCGCTCTGTCTAACCATTCGACTGCGGGTGGAAAGCAGAAGAGAATGACAACCGAACCCCCAAGCGAGAACAGAAAGCCTTCCAGAATCTGGAAACAAACTGTGTGCCCCTATCAGAGACTATGTCTGAAGGAATACCATGCAATTTGACAATGTGATCAATAAATGCCTGCGCCAGCGTCTTAGCATTGGGCAAGCCAGGAAAAGGAATGAAATGCACCATTTTGCTAAAACGGTCCACCACCACCAGAATCACAGTCTTCCCCGTAATGAAGTCCATGGACAGATGTGTCCAAGGACGGGAAGGAATGGGTAACGGAAGGAAAGGACCTGATGGCCGTGAATGAGGGACTTTGGCACGAGCGCAGGTCTCGCAGGCTGCCACAAAACCCTCAACCGACTTACGAAGCGCCGGCCACCAGAATCTCCGAGCGATGAGATCCACTGTGGCTCTTGCCCCCGGGTGCCCAGCAAGGACAGTATTGTGGTGTTCCTTAAAAAGCTTGTGTCTTAAAGCGAGAGGCACAAACAACCTCCCAGGAGGACAAAGATCAGGAGCCTCTGACTGGGCTACCTGAACCTCTGCCTCCAATTCAGGATAAAGAGCAGAGACCACCACACCTTCAGCCAAAATGGGACCCGGGTCTTCAAAATTCCCACCTCCCGGAAAACAACGTGACAGGGCATCCGCCTTTACATTCTTAACCCCGGGCGGAACATGACAACAAAATTAAACCTTGAAAAGAACAAAGACCATCTGGCCTGTCTCGGGTTCAGACGCTTGGCTGACTCCAAGTAGGCCAGATTCTTATGGGCAGTAAACACGGTAATAGGGTGTCTGGCTCCCTCTAGCCAATGGCGCCATTCCTCAAAAGCCAACTTGATGGCCAACAACTCCCTATCTCCCACATCGTAATTTCTCTCTGCGGAGGAGAGTTTCTTCGAGAAAAAGGCACACGGTCGCCATTTGGCAGAAGAGGGACCCTGAGACAAGACCGCACCCACACCCACCTCAGAAGCATCAACCTCAACTATGAAGGGTAGAGAAATATCAGGTTGTACCAAGATGGGAGTGGAAGCAAAACTCTCCTTGATATTAGAAAAGGCCTTACGTGCCTCTACCGACCAGGAGGAAAATTTACCCCCTTTCTGGTCATATCAGTGAGTGGTTTAACAACAGAGGAATAATTCAAAATAAGCTTCCTGTAATAATTGGCAAAACCCAAAAAACGCATCAGCGCCTTCTGATTCTCAGGAAGCTCCCACTCAAGCACAGCGCAGACCTTCTCGGGGTCCATGCGAAAACCAGAAGCGGAGAAAAGAAACCCCAGAAATTGAATTTCTGGAACCGCAAACACACATTTTTCCAGTTTAGCGTACAATTTATTCTCCCGCAGGATGATCAAGACCTGACGTAAGTGCTTCTTATGAGTTTTGAAATCAGGAGAAAAAATCAAAATGTCATCTAGATACACTAATACAAATTTCCCCATTAAATGATAAAAAACGCTGTTCACAAAATGCTGAAAGACGGCTGGAGCATTCATCAAACCAAAAGGCATAACCAAATTCTCAAAATGGCCCTCAGGGGTATTGAAGGCAGTCTTCCATTCGTCTCCTTCTCTGACCCTGATCAGGTTGTATGCCCCTCTTAGATCCAACTTGGAAAAAACTTTAGCCCCAACAATCTGGTTAAACAGGTCCGGGATCAGAGGAAGTGGATAAGGGTCGCGAATTGTGATACTGTTCAGCTCCCTGAAATCAAGACATGGTCTTAAAGAACCATCTTTTTTCTTAACAAAGAAAAAACCAGCGGCAACAGGTGACTTCGAGGGTCGTATGTGTCCCTTTCTCAGACTCTCAGAGATATAAGCACGCATAGCGACCCTTTCAGGTTGGGAGAGATTGTATAAACGAGATTTAGGCAGCTTGGCGCCTGGGGTGAGATTAATAGGGCAATCGTACTCCCTGTGCGGGGGCAAGTCCTGAACACCACTCTCAGAGAACACATCCGAAAATTCAGAGAGAAAAGATGGTACAGTCTTAGTAGAAACCTCAGAAACAGATGTCGTGAGGCAATTCTCTCTGCAAAAGTCACTCCAACCATTTATTTGCCTCGCTTGCCAATCAATGGTGGGGTTATGTTTAGTGAGCCAGGGTAGCCCCAACACTAAAGGAGTAGGCAACCCGCTTAGGACGAAACATGACACATCCTCAACATGAGTATCACTCACAATCAAACGGATATTGTGAACTATGCCCTTTAACGATTTCTGAGAAAGTGGAACGGAATCAATAGCAAAAACAGGTATATCCTTTTCTAAAGTGCATACCTGGAAACCATGAGTTATAGCAAATTGACTATCAATGAGATTGACAGCTGCTCCACTATCTACAAAAATCTCACAAAAAATGTTCTTGCTCTCTAGCGCCACCCTGGCAGGTAGGACAAAACGGGAACTACAAGCAAACGGAAAACCTTCAATTTCCGCATCAACCTTGCTAATAGTAACAGATGGAACGTTTTTAGAGGATTTCTTTCTTTTTGTTTCTTTATTACTCTCAAAAAACTGCCTGAATCTCCTAGAGGGACAAACATTTGCCAAATGATTTATACCTCCACAACAGAAACAAACCTTCCTATGGGGGCTGAATCTTCTATTGTCAGAGGCAATCAAACCCAGCTGCATGGGCTCCTGCTCAGAAGGGATAGAGAGCGACTGAGACCCCTGTGCACTGAATGAGACCGCCGCACTGTCCTCGGACTGAGTATGACAGGAAGGAGTGATCTCTCCTCTCTCTCTAAGACGCCTGTCAATACGAACGGCCCGAGACATGGCAGAGTCCAAGGAGGTAGGTCTCTCATGAAAGGCAAATGCATCTTTCAATTCCTCTGAAAGACCATGGCAAAATTGACTTCGGAGTGCAGCATCATTCCAACCAGTATCAGCTGGCCATCTCCGAAATTCTGAGCAGTATATCTCTGCGGATTGTTTACTTTGACATAAAAGACGTAGTCTAGACTCAGCCAGAGCAATACGATCCAGATCATCATATATCTGACCCAGGGCTAAAAAGAATTCATCCACTGAACGGAGGGGCCGTGCCCCCACCGGCAGCGAAAAGGCCCCGGACTGAGCGTTATCCCTGAGCAGCGAGATGATGATCACCACCCTCCGTTCCTCATCACCAGAGGAATGGGGAAGTAGGCGAAAATGGAGTTTGCAAGCCTCTCTAAAACAAACAAAATTCTCACTACCCCCGGAGAACGTATCCGGAAGCGAGATTTTAGGCTCAGAACAAATTCCATGAACGCAAGCAGAAACGGTCACCTCAAACTGAGAGACAGTTTTCCGGAGATCTTCTACCTCCATTGAAAGACCCTGCATGCGGTCAATCAAGGTTGAAACCGGATTCATGCTTAAGACGGTTTTGGCGGTTTATAATGTCACGGAAGGTGTACAGAAAACTAGAAGACACAAAATGAAGATCCGACTGACTGGATCCAAAACTAAGGAACAAAAGGGAGAGCCCTGCATCAGACCTGGCTCTCTCCCTAACTGCTCAGCATATGCGAAAATCCCAATGGTAGATGATCGCATATCCTCGTACCCCGACTGTATAACACCTGAACACCCTATAATAGTGAGGGGACACGACCACCGGCTCCCTACACTTGATACAGAGGGAGTCAGGGTCACCTGGGATCCAGAAAACAGGAAAACACAAATGAACGAACAAAACTTATCTGTAGAAGACTCAGTAGTAGGATCAGCATGCATACACTCCAGGAAGTAATATAAACCGCAAAGTGATGCAGTATGGGGAGGGATTTAAATGGATGCAATCAGTGCAACTACATGACAGCTGAGAGAGGCTAACGAGATGAGAAAATGAAAGCAAAACAAAAGGAACCTCAAGGAGGAGGTTCTGAAGGACGTCTGTCATAACTTCTCAGATGTCTGGTGGTAACAACATCCATGTGGTCCTGGCTTGAGGCTAGGATGCCCGGGAGGGGAGATATACATATCTCTCCACAGAAACCAAATAATGGTGCCATGCTTGGACTAGTCGTAGCCAGAACCCAGGGGGATCAATTGGTACCAGAACCATCTTCCTGCGACATTCTGGTCTGGGGCTATGAGCCCTAAGGGGTTTTATGGGTCATTTGCTGCCAGCACCAGATAAGGAGGGGTGGACCCTTCCCAGAGGCTGGGAGGGGAGCTTCCAGCTACAGGTCATAAGCCCAAGCAAGCCAGCGAGCGGTGTCTTTTCTGAAGGGGGTCACATCATGCCAATATGTTTGGAGAGACCAGGAACCAGCTGAGCTCACTGCTCCCATGAGACTGCAGCCAAGGACTATTACAACATTATGACCCAAAGGAACTTTCATCTACCCGGTAACTGACTTTTGCTCTGCGTAACCCTGTTGTACCTATATCACCTGTATCTGTGACCTCAGAGCACTGTATATATTATCTGTGTATATTGTGTCATCTAGTGTGCCCTTACGGCGATTAAATATATAATTTAATCTTGTGCTATCTTAATCACGAATCCCCACGTCCGTGTTTCAGCCTAGTTATAAGCTACCTCGGGTTGGTTTCTCACACTATATAATCCCATTTGCGGACCGGGCTTATATCAAACGAGAAGCTGGTGGCAGATATCCCGGGGTGAGGAGGCGCTATTTTCGCTGCGGCAGTTAAAAGGCTCTCTCAGCTTGTTGCCTCTCAGTGCCCGTGTGGACCAGAGTTGTCTGTGTAAACTGTACCAAGCTGACCTTACCTGGTCCTCTGGAGGGCGTAACGTCACGCTTTGGTAACAAGTGACCATACTGCATCTCGTGAGCTCGACGTAGGTGACGTCAAGCAGGGATGAGGCATGGTATTCGTCACACTAGGGATTTCTGCAAATGTTTATTATGTATTGTATATTTTGATATGTTTTGGCCACATGTTCCAGCAGAGAAGATATGCTTGTCAATGGTTGGCAGGAACAGGAATAACCACCGTGTTACTTTACTCTTGGTAGAAGTGGGCTGGTCCTACCAGAATATGAGGAAAAAATCCTGCCTAATATATGCACAACCACATAAGGTGAGCCTCCACTTGGAGTCATTTCTTTGACATTTGTCGTGCGTTATTACCCTATCAGAAAAACACCGCCTGCTACATTGCTTCTTACCAGGCGGAGGAGTTTAGACAGCAAGGAAGCACATTCTAGAGCTCCTAAGAGCTCCTACTCCTAGGGACCAGTAACAATTCTCCTGTGAGATCACCACCCAGAGAGATCATCAACATCAAGAACACTGCTTCCCTAAAGCTTCAGTCTGCCTAGACAACAGAGTAATCATGAAAATCACAGCTTTACAGACACTGCTGCAGATAATGGCCTGTACACCATGGCAGAGGATCTCATCAGGGCTACTACCACTCCCATCCTCTGCACCAGCTCCTCAGAGGCTTTCTGCACAAGGAGATGGCATGATGGTAAATATCGAAGAAGACTCAGGGCTCACACAATTTTCACAACCCCTTCAAACAACTGATTAGCGGGGGTGCCAAGAGTTGGACTCCCATGATCCCATGATTTTGCGTTATTGCGTCACAAGATGTCTATCCCGTATGTGTCTCTGTGCGGCCACCCAGTGGTTATGTTGGGAGTCGCAGCCTATCAAGGATTTTGCTTGCATGCTAAATTTTCCTAAATTACAGTGACACAGACAGAAATTGAACTATAGCGTAGATTGAAAATCTGCATTTTACCACCGGCATACTTCAATATACAGGTTTATTCTCTGTAACTGTCCGCTTATCATTGTGGATCTTGTTCAGCACTTACTGCTGGGTGGAACCTTTCTGCCTCCCTTTGGTTCCCTGGGGAATGTTTTGATCAGCAGGATTACAAGACCTCTCCTCCTTCCTGTCTAAAAAGAAAAGCCTTTTCCTGTATCTCAGATGCCACATGTTAGCTGTCTGCATAGGATTTCATGGAAGATGTCCGCAGAAAATCCCTAAAGCTTAAAGTTTGTACCCCCCTTGGCAAGTGGATCGAGTTTTCACGGTGCTATGGTACTATGGTGCTTACGATATTCATGTTTACGGTGCTCAAGGAAATAAAGAAAATAATATTCAACCCTGCTGCGCACCTTTGTTCCGAAAGAATAAAACTACTGCACCCGTCAGAATCTCTCCTCTTGTTATTTATTCGATGCCAAAGGGGCCGTAACAGTGAAAACTCGTCGCTGCGGTGGAGACTCGACATCACCAGCTGCGTCGCTGTCTTCATCGAACTGTGAGTAAAGGCTTCCCAACGCCTCGCAAGACGCGTGCGGACGCCATCTTGGCAACAGAGACTTGGCTAAAAAAGTAAACGTGTCACGTGGACTTTTAAATATAGCGGGTTCTTTATATGTGATCCGGAAGCCACCTTTAACTACTATGCGAGCCAAATAGTTAATATTTTGCTAAACCAGTGATCAAGTTATTATATTCGTGTTTAGAGGCCTAGTGTCAGATTTAAAGCAACGCTATCTTCCAAGTTCCTAATCCACTAAACTGCAGTTATTTACAGAAAGGGTTAATTGTCTGGTTAGAAAGTGTCAGCAGTATATTCGTTTAAAACATTTTGTAGTACTGTATGCATTGTTTGCTAATCTTTAGTTACAAGTGTGAACACCTGTTATCTGTCGTAGCCCTTAGTAGCAAGTTTGAGCCAACACTCATTCAAGTTAGGTTTCAGGCACACTCACACTTGAAAGGCAAAGGCACACTAGAACAAAATGTTGTCACCTGCTGAAGAAACAGACAAACCCACAGAGTCACAACAGGTACGATCCAGCTCTAGAGAGCGAAGCCTAACAGAAAAGGGCAAAGAAATGCACGAAGAAACAGTTAAGAAAAATGAAAAGGCATTCATCAAGGTGTGCAACTCTTGGAAGGAGCTAGCAAAGGAATGTAGGACAAAGTTAAAAGGTTTCTGCTCAACCGAAGACCTTAATACAAGATTGAAAGAGATTAAAGCCAAAGAAGCGTTAGTGCACCAACAGTATGAGTCCATGTGCCGAAATAATTCCACTACCCCGTACGTTGTTAAGAAAATGGATGCATGCACCGCGTTAACGGCCGAAATCTGCAACCTCATCAGCAAGCGGCTAGAGAATGTAGATGAAATCTTTAACGATCAACTTGAGAAGGAAAGGGTGAGGATGGTGCTTAATAAAGAAGAGCATGAGTCAGTCTTTGGAAACTCAGAAACAGAAACTGTCCTCTCAGAGCCATCACCAGACTCCAACGCAAGCTCAAGAGCTACTTCCAGATCTAGCAAACGCGCTGACGCAGAAGCAGATCTTGCAGCCAAAATAGAACAGGCAAAGGCGACGCAACAGATGCGCGAGGAGCAAGCTAAGCTGAACAAACTAGAGGCAGAAATTAAACTGAAGTTGGATGAGGAAAAGACAAGACTACAACAGCTACAAGCAGAAAATGAAGTCAAGGTAGCTGCAGCAAGAGTGAAAGCCTACAACGCTTATGATAGTCTCGAAATTTACGAACAGGAGACAGACCACAATGTGCAATACCTCTGCCAAAATAATGAACCACGAAACTCATTGAATCCAAAGGCTGTGCCATTTCAACCTTCAAATACACCACTTGGGGTGTCAAGACCAAATGAAGAAGTTAGTCTAACCCCAGGACTTGCAAGTCTGCTTATCTCCAACCGTCTCCCTATACCTGAACCAACTGTATTCACAGGTGATCCTTTGAAGTTCATAGATTGGAAGATATCCTTTATGGCGCTGATTGATCAGAAACCACTCCCTGTGTGCGAAAAAATGCTGTACTTGAAGAGGTATCTCGGTGGTGAAGCTCGTAAAGCAGTGGAAGGGTTCTTCTACCGAAATTCAGAAGATGCCTATCTAGGTGCTTGGGGAATCCTACAGGACAGGTATGGAGGTCCATTCATAGTGCAAAGAGCCTTCAGAGAAAGGTTGGCTAAATGGCCAAAGATATCAGCAAATGACCCTGTAGCATTAAGAGAGTTTGCAGATTTCCTTCAAGGTTGTGTGGAGGCCATTCCTCATGTTAAAGGCCTGGCTATTCTAAATGATTGTGAAGAAAACCACAAGCTTCTCAAGAAACTGCCTGAATGGATCGTGCGCAGATGGAGTCGCATCGCCGTGGACGAGCTGGACAAGTCCCAAGAATACCCAACCTTCGCTCGTTTCACAGAGTTCCTGCAAAGGGAAGCTAAGATTGCATGCAACCCCATTGCCTCTCCTTTTCTCCTCAGTACCAAGACGACAGATGAGAGAATTCCCAAGAGAGCCAAGGCCCTCAACACAAGCACTCAAATGAAGCCCTCTACCTTCAACGTTCCAAATATCTCAGCTTCAAGACCGAAACCACCTTGCCTAGTCTGCAAAGACGAAACACACGGTGTCGCTAAATGTCCGATTTTTGCGGTAAAGACCATCGATGAAAAGAAGGCTTTTATTCACGAAAACCATCTCTGTTTTGGTTGCTTAAGAAAGGGCCACACTACAAAAGACTGCAAGGGAAGACACACGTGTAGCATATGCAGTCGACGTCATCCAACCTGTTTGCACATACAGAGAGACACTGAGCCTGTCAAGGCATCAAACGATGATTCAGTAGGCATGAGAAATAAGGCAAACGACAACGTTCCCAAAGTTATGTCCCATACTTTGACAAGACATACGTCTGCCACATCCTGCATTGTTCCAGTTCTGTTGTCAGCTACTACGGAGCCTCAGAAGGAAATCCTCACTTATGCCTTACTTGACACACAGAGTGATTCAACCTTTATTCTGGCAGACCTGGTATCGAAGTTAAGTGTGAGCACCAAGCCATTACAGCTAAGGCTCAGCACAATGACAGCGGTTGACACAGTTATTTCAAGTCAAATTGCTCATGGTCTGCAAGTGCGTGGCTTCAACTCCGAAGTTCAAGTCCAACTCCGTCAAGCCTATACAAGAGATTTCATTCCAGTAGATAAGTCTCACATCCCCACTAAGGAGACTGCACTCCAGTGGTCACACCTCAAACACTTGGCAAACAAGTTACAGCCACTTCAAGATTGCGAAGTAGGACTACTGATCGGTTATGACTGCCCATCAGCACTGGCTCCCTTGGAGGTTGTTATCGGCTCCGAAAATGAACCCTTCGCTCAAAAAACTATGCTCGGCTGGAGCATTGTAGGATCAGCAAATCCACATCTTGATAGACAGGGTAGCCAGAGCTTCGTACACAGAGTCGCAGTGAAGGAAATGCCAATGCCGCCGGTCGCTGATGTGTTAAAGGCTTTAGAAATGGACTTCATTGAAAGAAATTATGAAGATAAGTACGTGTCTCAAGATGATGCTCGCTTCGTGCAGTTTCTCTCGGAAACTATAATGAAAAGGAAAGATGGACACTACGAGATGCCGTTACCCTTCAAAGACAACAGTCAACTGGCACTACCAAACAATAAGAGGCTGGCCCTTATTCGACTTCATCATCTAAAGAAAAGATTAAAGGGAAATAGACAGTACCATGAACACTACACTGCATTCATGGAAGAAACAATCAGAAAAGGTGATGCAGAACAAGCCCCTTCATTATCAGAGGAAGAGACAGTGTGGTACATCCCACATCACGGGGTTTATCACCCCAAGAAGCCAGACAAGTTAAGAGTTGTCTTTGATTGTTCGGCAAAGTTCAAAGGCATCTCCCTAAACGATACCTTGCTGACAGGTCCCGACCTGATAAACTCTCTAGTGGGAGTCCTCTGTCGCTTCAGGAAGGAAGCAGTTGCTGTGACATGCGACATTGAAAAGATGTTCCATCAGTTCTATATCCCCTCAGAAATGCGCAATTACTTAAGGTTCCTTTGGTGGGAGAATGGTCAGTTGGAAACAGAACCGAAAGAATACAGAATGGCAGTTCACCTTTTCGGTGCCAGCTCCTCTCCAGGATGTGCCAATTTCGGCCTTAAGTATCTTGCACGACAACACAAGTCAGAACATCCCTCAGCATCAGCCTTCATTGAGAAGAACTTTTATGTCGACGACGGCCTAACTAGCGTTCCAACAGTCAGCGAAGCTTCGAATCTAATCCTCGAAACTCAAGGATTATGTAAAAATGCCGGCCTACGACTGCATAAGTTCAACTCTAATAAAAGGGACGTCCTGTCCTGTATTGCTCCGTCAGAAAGAGCAACAACTAGTGTACCTGTCAAACTTAGCCCAGACTCAACAACAGAAGGACAAGTACTTGGCATTCAGTGGTCAATTCAAAACGACACCTTCAGTTTCAGTGCTGACATAAAGCATCAACCCTCAACTCGTCGTGGTATCCTGTCAGTCGTAGCCTCCCTTTATGATCCTCTAGGCTTCATAGCCCCCTTCATACTGAGTGGCAAGTGCGATCTCCAAGAGCTTTGCCGCAGAGGCATCAGTTGGGATGAAGCACTTCCTGAGAGCTTATGTCCACGGTGGGAGGCTTGGAAGAGTAGTCTGCAAGCTTTAAGGGAAATCAAGATACCCAGATGTTACCATCCCCCAGACTTTGGTAACAGAATGAAAGTGGAACTACACCACTTTTCCGATGCCAGCAACATAGGATATGGTGCCTGTTCGTACCTTAGGTACAAAAATGACAGAGATCAAGTCCATTGCAGCTTCGTAATGGCCAAGGCAAGAGTTGCACCAACGAAGATTGTGAGCATCCCAAGGATTGAACTCTCAGCTGCCGTCACTGCAGCAAGGTTGAGTGTCATGTTGAAGGCAGAACTTGAAATAGAAGTTGACAAAGAGTTCTTCTGGACAGACTCCCAAGTAGTCTTAGCCTATATCAATAACGAAGCAAGAAGGTTTCACGTGTTTGTAGCCAATCGTGTTCAACTCATAAGAGAGATTACAGATCCAACCCAGTGGCATTATGTGGATACGACACAAAACCCAGCCGACCATGCATCCAGGGGTCTACATGTAGCGGATATCTCCACCTCAAGTTGGTTATCTGGGCCTAGTTTCCTTTGGAGATCTGAAGTGCACGCATCTTCAAGCTCTTCAGCAGAACTAATTGTAGGCGACCCTGAAGTCAAACCTGTTACAACCCTTGCATCACAAGCCAATGAACAAACTGATACTCTAAATCGTCTGAGCAGGTTCTCCAGTTGGTCAATGCTCATTAAGGTGATTGCAAGAATCAGGAGAATAAAAACGAAGACGTATCACTGCAGCAATCTTGTGTCTGTGGAGGAACGTAAGGAGGCCGGGGAGGTAGTGATAGGTCTAGTTCAACAGCAAGTTTTCCCCCAAGAGCTAAAACTCCTTCAAAGAGGAGATAGTCTCCCCAGTTTAAGCCCTCTTAGCTGCCTTGACCCCATTCTGGTTCAAGGACTTCTTCGTGTTGGTGGAAGGCTGTCAAGATCAACTCTTAGTCAAGAAACAAAGCACCCAGTCATCCTCCCAAAAGAAGGGCACATTACCCAATTAATCCTGTCCCACTATCATGCAGCCATTCATCACCAGGGCCGCAGCCAAACTCTAACAGAACTCAGAGCAAATGGATTTTGGGTGCTTGGTGGAAGCAAGTCGGTTGCCAAGTTAATACATAAATGTGTACAGTGTCGAAAGCTCCGGCGTCCCACAGAGGAGCAGCGTATGTCAGAGCTCCCCGAAGAACGCATAGAAGTTTCAGATCCCTTTACATACTGTGGTATGGACTGTTTTGGTCCCTTTATCACCAAACAAGGTCGAAAGGAATGCAAGAGGTATGGTCTAATCTTCACATGCTTCTCCTCACGTGCAGTCCACATCGAAATGCTTGAAGATTTATCTACAGATTCCTTCATCAATGCCTTAAGGTGTTTCATCAGTTTAAGAGGAGCCGTTTGCCAACTTCACTGTGACCAAGGCACAAACTTCACAGGAGCAAAGAACGAACTTGAAGCCCTGAAGCAATGTGACACAAAGGCACTAGAAACTTTCCTAGCTGATAAACAGTGTGAGTTTATCTTCAATGCTCCTTCCGCAAGTCATGCAGGTGGAGTCTGGGAACGTCAAATTAGAACCATTCGTAATGTGCTAAATGCTACAACAGTCCAATGTTCAAGTAGACTAGACGATGCTTCTCTTAGAACGCTATTTTATGAAGCCATGGCCATTGTTAACAGCCGTCCTTTAACTGTCGATGGAATCAATGACCCCAAGGCGCCAGAACCTCTAACTCCAAACCACCTCATCCTGATGAAATCCAAGGTTGCATTACCTCCACCTGGGAAATTCGTAAAGGAAGACGTATATGCAGCTAAACGGTGGCGTAGAGTGCAATATTTAGCAGAACAATTCTGGAGTCGGTGGAAAAGAGAATACCTCATGAGTGTTTCCACAAGACAGAAATGGCACACACCTCGACGTAACCTCAAAGTAAATGACATTGTCATAATCAAAGATGATATGTCTCCCAGATGCCAGTGGCAACTAGGACGTGTAATTGAAACTACAATAGAAAAGGATGATCTAGTTCGTCGAGTCAAGGTGTTAGTAGGTGACAGAAGATTGCAAGATAAGAAGGACTATGTATCAAAACCTTCAATTATTGAACGTCCTATTCAAAAGCTAGTAGTCCTCATAGAAAGCAAATAAGTTCAGTTTTAGTGATACACTAGCATACCACCACAAGACAGTAGCCAGTTACAGAGGTACCTATAAGCTAAATTGTGTATGATGTACCATGTTTTATAGCGGCCAAGGTTATGTTCTGTAAATTATGTATGACTTTTAGGTTATGTTCATTCATAACATAATTTGGTGGGAGTGTAACTGTCCGCTTATCATTGTGGATCTTGTTCAGCACTTACTGCTGGGTGGAACCTTTCTGCCTCCCTTTGGTTCCCTGGGGAATGTTTTGATCAGCAGGATTACAAGACCTCTCCTCCTTCCTGTCTAAAAAGAAAAGCCTTTTCCTGTATCTCAGATGCCACATGTTAGCTGTCTGCATAGGATTTCATGGAAGATGTCTGCAGAAAATCCCTAAAGCTTAAAGTTTGTACCCCCCTTGGCAAGTGGATCGAGTTTTCACGGTGCTATGGTACTATGGTGCTTACGATATTCATGTTTACGGTGCTCAAGGAAATAAAGAAAATAATATTCAACCCTGCTGCGCACCTTTGTTCCGAAAGAATAAAACTACTGCACCCGTCAGAATCTCTCCTCTTGTTATTTATTCGATGCCAAAGGGGCCGTAACATTCTCTACTATAGTTCACAGCTGCATTCACAGTCTGGTTTGCCCCTGGAAACAGTCGACACAAGCTTGCTGACAGACATACCCCTAACAGCTTAGCTCAGCTCCCATAATGCAGTGGGACACCTTTCCTACACAAATCTCTAAGAATACAGATCGCAAGAGCAAGCTCCATACAGACATTAGGAGTCCGGCTGGTATTATTAGAGCTCTGCAGACTTTGCACTAAGAATTTTTTATTTGAAAGGTGAAAATTTAAAGATTAATTTTTGAAATATAAAACAGATCCTTTATTTTAGCTGCTGTCACATTTTATAATAACTGCACTCCTGCAAATCTCATTTGTATGATTCAAAAACGAATTGCCTTAATTAGGCTGAAATAAATGTTGAATGAGAATAAGACGCTGATTTGAAAAAGTCATGACCCAATTCAATTTATTGGAAAAATACAATGTAAAGTATGTTAAAGTCATAGAGTAAAGGGGGTCTCTGGGACTTTAAAGGGAGTCTGTCACTATTACACCAGGCATAACATCTCATGGAGTAGCTCAGTTGATACCTTTCACTTAGTAATACGTTGCTTCATTTTGGAAAAAAGGTACTTTTAATCTATAGGACAATGAGCAGTAAATTGCACGGAGGCTGGGCCCAAGTCACTCTGTAGACCCTTGCTCATCCCCTCCCTCTCTTTCTTGATTGACAGGGCCATGTTCCTGCATAGTCATCTCACCTGGCCATGCCAATCAAAAGGTAGAGGGAGGGGCTGTCAGAGGGAGAAGTAGCAATGGTTCACACTTCACGGAGTGGCTTGGGGCCACCCTTGTTGCACTTAACTTCTGGTTTATTAGTGAATTTCCTGCTGACATACCAACATTGATGGCTTATCTTTAAGATAGGATATCAGTGTCTGACTGGTTAGGACTTTAACCTCCGGGACCTCCACTGATCAGCACAATGAAGGGGCTACAGTGCTCCTTTGGATGCCGCAACTGCTTCCAGCTAGTCAATGATGGTGGCTGTGCCTATTCATTTGCTGCAGTACCCAGCATATCCAAACTACAAGTTGCGGCTTCTTCACTTTGCTGATTGGAAGATGAGGTGGAGGTCAGACAGTGGTCAGGTTTAGGGTCAATACATTTTTGTGCTTTGGATTCATTTTAGGATATGATGAAAGATTCATTTACAGTAGTCAGACTTTATGTTGGGGTATTAGATGTCTCTGGTTATGCAAATATGCATTAGAAGGTAGCCACCAATAGGTGGCATTAGAGAAACAGTTTCTTCCTTCTTGAGGAGAGCTAATTTGCATACCTTTTCCCATGGAGTATTGCCTGTAAGACTCCCTACACCTACAAGAGGAACCAGTATCCTCTAAGACAGTGTTTCCCAACCAGTGTGCCTCCAGCTGTTACAAAACTACAATTCCCAGCATGCCGCACAGCCAAATGCTGTCTGGGCATGCTGGGAGTTGTAGTTTTGCAACAGCTGGAGGCACACTGGTTGGGAAACACTGCTCTAAGAGCTGGACTATGCAAAGGTGTGGGACACTTGTACCTGTAAAGTTTTTTTTTTACCCCAAGATTCTTGGATTAATTCTGACTTGTCTTCCATGCTGATAGCACATTGCCTTGTCACAGTGACCAGTTGTGACCGATAAAGATGATGTCACCATGGATGGCACAAGTATAGTGATTTTGAGAACCAGTTAGGGTTCTGCAGTGGGGTCTCCACCCGACTTTGGGTTCCCAAGCGTATAGACATTTTGAAACCACTGCATATGTAGGACTGGATTTACCTACAGGAGCAGTATGTGACCATGACGAAGGGCATCTAAGAATTAGACAATATACACTGTGATTACTGGAAAAATCCAAGCAGAGAAATAGCAGAATGCATTTTTGAGTGAATTGAGTATGAAGCAGATTTATTTATCTCGCTTTCCAATAGATATATGTATAGAACACCCTGTGCCCCTGTAAGTATAGTGCAATGCAAAAGTTTTCACACTCTTACAATGTCAACTGATTTTTTTCCTGCCTTACATATGACAAACTGCTTGTTCTAGCCAGAGTTTTATTGCAGTCCAGCTTGCTTTTAAAGTACATTTTCACCCCATCCCCACTTCATTATTCATCAGCAGATTATTTTTTCTAAAGTGGCATTTTACTTTCAAAAACATATATTAATATATTCTAGGGATGTATGAAAGGTCTTCATCTGTGGGGATCCGAATTCTGAGACCCTACCGATTGCTAGAACGAGGAGAGAGAAGAGCGCATATAGACAGCGCTCTCTCAGATGTAGGAAATGGGCGCAATAGAAAGGTTATGAGCCCATCTCCGTCTCCTATAGTGCATCTATCTATCTCCTTGTTTTAGAGATTGGTGTGGGTCTCAGAAATTGTATCCCCACCGATCGAAACCTTTGGTATATCGCTATGACAGGATAAGAACATTCTAAAAGGAGTTTGTCAGCACTTTTCACCATGCTTAACGGCTGGGTCTAGGAAACCAAGACAGATCCGTTATGCTGCCCATAGACTTGTATTATGAAGGATCAAAATGGAATGCCTCTTATAGGCTTCCGTTTTGACTTCCGTCTTATGGATTCCATTATTTTCCGTTATAACCATGTTATAACGGAATCCATAATGGTGATGTGAGCCAGCCCTTAAAGGCTTCCGTTTTGACTTCCATCTTATGGATTCTGTTATTTTCTGTTATAACGGAAAACAAAAATGGAATCCATAATGGTGATGTGAATCCGCCCTAACTGATGCAACAGGATCCTTTTTTTTTTTACAGGATCCTGTTTTTTTTTTTCTCCCTCTCTTCCTCTGACAGATCAGAAGAACGGAAAGCTAAACGGTGATGTGAATGCACCCTTATGGGACATTCTATGATTAATGGGGTTGTCCAGTTTTTTTTTATATTGATGACCTATCCTCAGGATAGGCAGGCGTGCTGGGTGTCGGACCCCCGCTGATCTGATATTGATGACTTATTCAGAGGATAGGTCATCAATATTGAATATTGAAAAGCCTGGACAACCTCTTTAACTAAATATTGGAGGAACCCATCTGACTTAAATGGTTTCTGTGGATATCATGGAACCAGGCTTCTGACAAGTGGTATAACAACCCATTCATAATGTCTTAGAACAAATTTAAATAATTTGACTGTTACATTTTTTTTGCTCTTACCATGTGCAATCTATATTTCAATTGAAGGTCATGTAAGTAATTTTGCAATTATTTTATAAGTAATTTCGCGTTTCTTGCATTTACTAGACTTCTACAATATTTTAGCTTTATTTGTTATTTTGTAGCTATCAAGATTTTTATCATTTATATGAAAAGACATTATTTCAGGCCAATTTTATGCTTCTGTATATCCAATTACCCAACTGAAAGGCATAAAGCTTACTATTCTGCTTTACCCTCCATTCTTTCTTTGAGTATTATTGCTGCTTTCAGTGTAAACGTGACTAAATACAAGTCTCCGAACCTTTCTCCCGCTCCACTTACACTGGTGAATTTTTAAACTTTGTTTTTGGCTGATTTAAAAGAATACAGAGAACTGGTCATGGCCAGGATTAGTTCACTTCTGCATAAAATTTTCTGCTTACAATAGTATGATGGATTCCAGTTGACACATTCTATTGACTTATCATGGGATCCATTATGTCCTGCTGAGGTGTCCAATACCTTGATGGAAAAAATAGGATTGTATGTAGGGTTGAGCGAACCCGAACTTTTTTGCTGAAGTTCGGGTTTGGTGTTCGGGTGATTTTTATTATTTTCCGTTATAACAGAAAATAATAGCATTCTTAATACAGAATGCTAAATAAAAGGTCCATAGAGGGGTTAAAAAAAACTCCACTTGATCGTGCTGCCGGTATCCTCTTCTTTCTTCTTTCTGCAGGACCTGCAAAAGGACCTGCAATGATGTCACCGTGCTCACCACATGGATAAGGTGAGGTTTTTTAATTATTTTTAACCCCTCAATGGACATTTTATTTAGCATTCTGTTTTAAGAATGCTATTATTCTCCGTTTTAACCATGTTATAACAGAAAATAATAAAGTGAAGTTTGGGTCCCAATTGACTTTAATGTGGTCCGAGTTCGGGTCAAGTTCGGGTCCCGAACCCAAACTTTGACCTGAAGTTCACCGGATTCGCTCATCACTAATTATATGCAGTGCTGTTTATTCTGTCAAATGACAGTACCTTGAACGCACTCCCATAGGAGTGGGGAATTTTTACTAATAGTCCCTGGAGCAGAAAGGCAACAATTTGTTGACCCAACAACATTGGATCAATTAATATGGTTGCTGCTTCCTCAACTCTATGTGAATACTCTGGAGGGGAGTTTGACGAGATGAAAGGAAATATAATTTATTTTATTTCTACATACCTAAGCAAGATCTTAAGTGATTTCCCAGACGTTGTCAGCATTGGAAACAATCAAACAAATACAATTATAGGCTGTAATAGGGTGCATTCATTATCCAGTTATAGGAAGAACATCACAAAATCCAATTTATTATACTCTGTTATAAAAGAATGCCCCAGCATCACATACAGGAGAGGCAAAAGTGTGCGTGATCGGATGGTGAATAGTCATTTCACCTCAGCAATAGCACAAAGAACATGGTTGGAGAGAGGCATTCACTGCAAGTACATGCAGTGTGGTAAAACCTTTAGGAGCAACAACGCTCACAAGACGTATACAATCAGGGACCTGATTAATTGTAAATCCACAGGGGTAGTATATAAAATCACTTGTAAAGAATATGTTGGCCAAACAACAAGGGAATTAAGGAGGAGGATTGGCGAACATATTGGGGACGTGAACAATGCAAGGGACACTTCTGTCTCGCGCCATGTAAGAATGGAACATGATAGGAAGACAGAGTGTCTTTCCTTTATGGGCATTGAAAAGATCAAACCGAAGACGAGACGCGGTGATTGGGAGATTCCTACAGTGTGAGGCTAAATGGATCTTCTATCTCAAAACCACATACCTCTTAGGTCTTAATGAGCAGCTGAATTTTAGCTGCTTTATTTAAAATGTTACATATGAGAATAGATCATTCTACTGCATATGCACTTAGTCTAGTGCTTATTAGGTTTCCTGAACACATATGAAATTAGGGATATGTAATCCACTTCTCCGATGTATTATCAGTGTTTATAACCTGTAACAAAAATGTACTCAGGGCTCTTGCCTATTACTTATCAGCTGTCATAAACTACTGATGGAGTAGGTGGACTGTCTGTTTGAGCGTCACCCGGTTGCCTAGCTTCGGGTGACGTGAACACACAGCTTTCACTTCTGGCAACCCGTATATCACATGGTGCCTGCTTCCGGTGCTGTGGAACGCACGCTGCTGGCGTGCGTTCCACCTGCGGGTCACGAGTCCCGCTTGCGGGTCATGACAGCCAGGTGAGGCGGGCTTACGGGGGTGGACCATGCCGGATATCTTTCTTATTTAAACGTGAGATGGTGCACAACTCAGCGCTCTCCCAAGTACCCACAACTTGCGGTGAGACGAAGGTGGATTGGGGCCACTTCCCCATACCTTGGTACGGACGTTTGTTATTGAATGTCCCTACACTTTACACTATAAGGAATTTTCCTTCTATTACACTGTGGAATTAGTAGGTGGCATTTACTTATTGTTGTCTATCTTCTCACTGCAATGCGGTCTATTTACGATCTTTTTTTAAATACCATAGTAAAAGTTATGTTTTAATTATACCCAGTCCACTTGTTCTTTGATATATAATTTGGGGTGTGACATTGTACCTCTGCATGTTCATCCCCAGTGCGGAAGGTATCACTGACATTTCTGTTTATGCAGATTGATGGAGAAAACTTTTTCTTTATTTCGGCACAAGGCCACAACATAACAAAATGTTAAAAAAGTGAAAGGGTCTGACTCTGAAGACTTTTCTCAATGCATTGTACATAGTAAGTAGAGATAAGCGAATCGATGTTGACGAAGTCGAATTTGTTCCGAATTTCAGATTTTTTTTATTCTGAACGAATGCGAATTTCCTCGCGCTTCGTGGTAACTAATTGCAATTTTTTCCTAACATGGAGAGTGAAAGAAAAAATAATTGGTAAAAAGAAAAAGGAAAGAAGCGATTTACTAGTGCAGGGAAAGGATAGTGAGAGGAATCATTTCACAGGCAGGGAGAGACGTGTGCAGATGCTAGGGAGAGTCATAGGAAAATCCTCATTGTGAAAAAAAGTGATTTACAAGTGCAGGGAAATATTACTTGGGGATCCAGATGGTCTCATCATACAGCTCTGTCATTCCAGCAATTAGTTATTGGGGTGCAAGTGCTATGTTTAAAAGCCTTTAGTGGCTTTTATCTGTGGAAAAAGATAAATATATTCGCAGGTCACTTTACGGATAACTGCACTGATATCATTTAGTGACCTATTTCAATACAATACGAGAAATATTTATGCAGGTCACTTTTGTTGTCATTTGCACTAAAAGCGTTTATTGCCATATTTCTAGAGAAAAAGAGAAAAATAGACTAAGTTCATATTTGCTGTTATTTGCTCTAAATGTGTTTCTTGTCATAGCATATTTCACTACAATACGAGAAAAATAGACGCAGTTCACATTTGGTGTTATTTGCGCTAAAAGCGTTTGTCACAATTCTAGCGAAAAAGAGAAAAATATTCACAGTTCACTTTTTCTGTTATTTACTTAGAAATTGTTTAGTGGCCTATTTTAGTCCAATGCGAGAAATATATACGCAGTTCACTTTTGCTGTTATTTATGCTAAAAATCGTTTCGTTGCCAATTTCAAATCCTTTAGTTGCCTATCTCAGTAAAAAAAGAAAAATATATTTGGCGCTTTTAGGGGTGTTTTAATTTGCTCTTAATTTATTTAGTTCAGCTAAAAGTATGTCAGACAGAGAAGTGCCAGGCCCTGCACAGGGGAGTGTCAGAGGCGTAAATGATTCTGGTGCAGGCACAGGTCGCAGCAGAGTAAGGAGGCGTGGCAGCAGGAGTTTCTTCCCGAGGCCTCAGGTCCACATGTCAGCTAGATGTCGTGTCTTGACCAGCAACCCAGCGGTTCTTGATTGGTTGGCTGGATCTTCGACTTTGTCGCAAGTGATAGCAGCACCAGCAGCCTGAGTCTAGAGTCCCTGATGAGTAGCTTTCTTCACCCGCATAGTGAAGAAACTACTCACCAGCAGCAGCAGCAGATAGACCTGGAGCATGACCTGAACCAGCAGGGGGTGGCATACTTTGACAGCACCCTGCTAGCCATCATAGAAGATCTGCTGGACTACTGGGCAGGCAAACTGGATTTGTGGCCGCAACTGGCCGAGTTTGCCCTGGAAAAGCTGTCCTGCCCGGCCAGTAGTGTGGCATCAGAGCGGGTGTTTAGTGTGGTGGGGGACATAGTTATCCCAAGAAGAATGTGAAGAGACTTACTTTTGTCAAGATGAATCAGGCGTGGATAAGCTAGGATTTCCACCCACCAATGCCTAATGCATCAGATTAGATCATCCATCTCCACACTATGTCACCATGCCACTCTGTGGTATCATGCTGCTGTTTATGCTGCCATCTCCACACTATGTCACCTTGCCACTTTGTGACCTCCTGATGCTGCCATCTCCACACTATGTCACCGTGCCACTTTGTGGCCTCCTGATGCTGCCATGTCCACACTATGTCACCTTGCCACTCTGTGGTATCATTCTGCTGTTGCTGACATCTTCACATTATGTCACCATGCCACTCTGTGGTATCATGCTGCTGCTGTTGCTGCCATCTCCACACTATGTCACCGTGCCACTCTGTGGCCTAATCATACTGCTGCTTTCAACTCCACA
The DNA here is from genome assembly GCF_014858855.1 of Bufo gargarizans. Lineage (NCBI taxonomy): Eukaryota > Metazoa > Chordata > Amphibia > Anura > Bufonidae > Bufo > Bufo gargarizans. Next base: position 47,089,218 of record NC_058082.1, on the reverse strand, counting down.
CTTTGTTATTGTGCCACTCTGTGGCCTCCTGATGCTGCCGACACCTCTAGACCCTCATTGTGCCACTTGGTGGTCTCCTCATGTTGTTTCCGCCTCACCACTATGTCATAGGGCCACTCTGTGGACTTCTCATGCTGTTACCACACTCTCCACTCTATGACTAGGTCGCTATTGTACAATGGATACTGTCTGTGTAGCAGTTGTAAGGCCCATATGGTCGCATCAGAATTGGCTTATGATTTGGTAGCCAAAAGCAGGAGTGGGTACAAAACACAGAAAACATGCAAATATTACCTTCACGTGTCATCTTTGACTTAGATCCACTGCTGGGTTTTTTGGCATTACCAATACTCATAGATTACTGAGCAAATGCTGAGGGTTATTGTTCTGACGGATCAGAGGAAGGGCAAATGAATCAGTGACGTCAACACACAAACTTACTGTACTGCTGACACCCTCTCCACTCTGTCGGGGGGGGGGGGGGGCTCTACTTGTATAAGCGTTTAATAGAACAGGTTCTGTAGACATCTATGTGGAATCAGCTGGCGAAGGTTTAAAATGAGTGTGCTTATTCTTGACACTAACATACTTGAGTTATTTGGTCAGTTTTGGCAAATTTAAGTATACTTTCTTATAATTTTAATAAACATTACATGTTGCCTAAAACAGGAGAGAATTGGCCAGTCTTCTGTTTATTCAACGACGTGGTGTTGCGATGGAGAAATAATGCAAAGAAAACAATTCCTCTCCACCTGGAGACGAATCCTGTCTAGATTGCTGCAAGTGCGGTATTGGCTGCTCATTGACCTAGATACTTCTGGGGGCAACCTGCCTGGCATGAACGGGCCTCCAGTAACTACAGACAATGAGAATACAAAGATTCAAGATAGTATGGAGCCCGGAAGAGTTGCAAAGTTAGTCAAGATTCAAACCACCAACCAGGCCCCGGTTACATCGTCCGGTGAAAACATCACGGGTTCCCAGTCATCATGGAACTGAAAAGGAAGGCATCCTTATATTTAATTAATGTAATAATAAAATATTTAATACATTTACTAATAAAATTAAAATTTTGTTTACAACAGGAGAGAATCGGCCAGTCTGTTTATTCAACGACGTGGTGTTGTGATGGAGAAAGTATGCAAAGAAAACATTTTCTGTCCACCTGGAGACGAATCCTGTCAAGATTGCTTCAAGTGCGGTATTGGCTGCTCATCGACCTAGATACTTCTGGGGGAAACCAGCCGGGCATGAACAGGCCTCCAGTGGCTACAGACAATGAGACGACAAAGCTTAAAGATAGCTTGGAGCCCGGAAGAGTCGCTCAAGATTCAACTCAACCAACCAGGCCCCGATCTCTTCATCCAGTGAAAACATCATGGGTTCCCAGTCATCAAAATGGAGGGCATCCTGTGGTGCACGGTGATGGAGAGGGTCTTCGGATTCCCCCAGCACTATACGGACATCTCAGAAATGAACCACTGCTCCCGACAGCTGCTCCTTGGAAGGTAACACCACGGAAGCATGCCCATTTTGTCCATGATTATGGATCCCTCACACACCTTCTAGGCTGAGTTCACACTTAAGTCTCTACACAGAAATCAGGTATAATGGAAAGATCTGCACCTGTGTTTTTGACTCGCATCTGGTTTTGGCCCACAATAACTGATGGAAATAACTGACCAAATAACTGAAGTGTGAACTCAGCCATATTTTATGGGTTTGTGAAAATTGCAGACACAAAACGTATGTATCACGATCGGCGTGACTATCACATACGTGACACAGAGGGAGGGAAAGAGGAAGGCCCTGCCCAAATGAGAGGGAAGGTGGTGACCCCTGACTCACCTTGCGGCTGGCACCTGGCTGCCCTGACGTCCCTAGACGGGTTCTTCACCCGTACGCCGATCACGTGCCTAAAACCCTGGCTTTCCCTAAGATGAGCCCTAGATAGTGAACAGGGCGGTGGGAACACTAGTCCGCACCACTAGCTCTAAAGGAAAACACCAAGGGGAGGACAGACAATACAGACTAAACATATAATCCCAGGTGGGCGACAACAGGAGACAACAAAAAAGCCCAACAGGGATCCGGAGGGTAGCACTCTGGAACAACAACCAGGATTCACAGCTCCAGTGGGTCAGTATAGATGTCCAGGCAGGAAGCTCTATAACTGGCAACTAGAGAAGTGTGAGAGGAGAATATAAGGAGGTTGGGAGTGGCAGACAAGAAACAGCTGAGGAGGAGAAGCTACGGATCCCTGAGTGAGACAAAAAGGATTGCAAGGCAAACACAGAAAACAATCACTAAGAAACAACGTGATCTTTAGACATAGATCGCGCAGCCACCCGCTGCGACTTCCTGACCCCGGGTATAACGGAGTCAGACGTGGCTCTTGACACCCTCGTGACAGTATGCCATCCATGTTTGGTCTGTTTGGTTTTCACTGATCATTGCTAATAGATGCTCTGGAAACCAATTTTCGGCCTAGCAGTGTCTGTGAAACATGCATGATACACGGACCAAAAATCAAAGAACCATGCATCAAACACGAATGAATCACAGACACCCTGGTTCTGGAGTTCTCCTGCCTGATGGTGGTTCAGGGTTTCCTCGATAGTGATGAATTGTGAGGTGCCAGCCAGCGGTGGAGATAATGATGAGGCAGTTTTTCAGTAGAACATTTTATACTGAAGATTGGCAGTTCTTCCACAAGTGCAATTTTCACAGTTCTTAGAGTTTTCACAGCTGCAATAATAGTTAATATAGTAGGCCAAGATATCCTTTAAAGCAATTTTACTCCCACTGCACTTCTCTAGCTGTCTTTTGCATAAGCATCCAGAAAAATGGGAGCAGCACTTCTCACTATGCCCCCACCACAGGTGGGGTGGACCAAAGGTCAGACTAAGCTCTGCAACTTTTTTTACAGGTTGCTGTACTCACTATACATGTTACCACATGTGTCCTCTGCTGGATGTGGTATGGTGGGCATATCTGGATTCTTCCTTGTTTATACTTGTCTAGGGCCAGAAGATTTTCTTTTGCTGGAAAATGTTTGCTATGGAGTCTATAACATTCTGGTTAGGAAGTTTATCTCCACAGAGTTTCTACTCCCACCTTCCTTTTAATATGTTATTTTCTCCACTTTTGATATCCTGGCTGGCTTTCTCTCTAGAGCTGGTTTTCTGCATCTACACTCCTCAATGCCCAGATGGTGTGATGGTTCGCTGGGTTGCGCTCCAGCCTGGAACGCAGTGTGATGGTACGCTGCGTTCCAGCCTGGAACGCAGCGGCCGCCGGGCCGTCTAATGGCTCCGCCCGCTCACGCTCCGGCCGATAAATAGGAGCCAGGGGCTGTACAGGGTGTTCCACTAATCGAGTGCGCACCCTGTCAGCTTCATTCACCCAAGAGGACGCCATTGAGGAATCGGGACTGGAACCCTATACCTCAGGGAGAACTCACCACCATCTTCTACGGGCTCCCCCACTGCTGGCTCCCTCTCGGAGGACTCCTAACTGCAAGTATATGCCTGCTAACAGGCTTTGCTGTTAATGTGAAGTTAGAGTAGAGGGAACTCCTGGTGATGAGAATCGGTATTGCAGTTAAATACCTAACCTAAGGAAATACTGTGAACTACCTCCTAACCTCTTCAATTAACAGGAGACCTTCCTCCCCATTAGTTAAATCGTTTATGTTTATTGCGGTACATGATTTTGGTAACCCCAACCTCTCCGCCTAAGACTGAGAGAGCCGCCTGGGGTTCAAACTGAGCAGCCGCAAATCACACAGCCAGCACTCAGGCAGTGTGGTAAAAGTTGATGTCCATTGACTCTGCAGTTGAGATCCTAACTAATCAACTTGGTGCGTTACAGATGGCCACTGTCTCTACACTGACTCATGTGTCTACAAAACTAACTCCCCACTCCCTATGAAGAGAGGCACACAGCTCCACCTAGTGGCTGGCAGTTGTGGCCTTTTAACTGTTAACAGCTTTTTTGAAGAGGCCAGGATGTCGGACATCAGACCCCCATTAATCACTTACTGATGATCTAGTCTGAGGATATCATCATTGTTACACAATCTCTTTAAGAATGTTACCAGCAGCTATAAGAACAGAACAGCAATTAGAACTGACTGTTTAGATACTAAGGTCGCAAATGACCATGATCTGTGTTGTCTCTGATCATAGACTTTGTTGTTGGATGTCTGCTGGCACTTGCTGACTATGGAGCAAACTCAGCTCCTGAGTAGGGGCCATCTGTAAAGAGCTGACATCTTCCATATCTGTTCAGCAGACATCAGAAAGAAGATATCGTACATAATAAAATTCTAAACAACAAAAAAACATGACTGAAGGAGGAGCCTCGTCTTTATAAAGTTGAAGTTCCTGCTGGTGCCTGCAACTCTTCATCGTGGCGGCCAGGCTCTGAGGCTATTTTTCTGTGCTTACTGATGTAATATAAAGAGGGTGAAATGCATTAAGGGAAAAGCATACATGCAAGTCATGCATTGGCTGAACACGTACATTTCAGCAAACGTAACCAACCATCTAATGTGTATGGAGTCATCACATCTTCCATTGACTGCAGATGACAGAGGAAAGGAGAGGAGAATCGAGCTGTTGGATTTTAACATGGCAATCCTTTTGTCCTCGGGGAAGACAAGATACTCCTTGGGTACAAATTTTAGGTCCATACAAAATAATACAGTGAGTTTGGATCAGTAGACCCTGATTGGGTCAAGACATCTCATCTGTGACACGGGCGTGAAAATGGGCTTGAAACAGTGTGATGAGAAACTGACCTAAGTGATATTTTTTATGTGTGTCATTTAAAAGAGAAAGCAAAAAGTTGACTGCCACTACTGAGAGTGAGACACAAAGGAAACCCCAGCATTAGCTACAGGTGGTGCACAGCATATACAAAGTACAAAAGTACAAAAGATACAGTATGTGGCACTCACCATTAAAACACTTGTCTTTATTTCTCCATTAAAATGAAGAAGGTACAGGACACAAGGCAATGGTCATTTTGTGTGGCACCATGCTTCCTCAACCCCCTTTAATGAATTAATAAAGTGTTTTTATGGTGAGTGCAGCATTTTGGATGTTTTGTACTTTTGGATTTTAAGTCTACCATACCATGCATTCTGCTAAGTGATGGTGGTTATAGTGTACAGTATGTGATAGTATCACTTATGGAATAAAATACACCGTACAAAGCAAAAATAATGACATTTTCAATATGTATGGTCTACTCTGCAGTAACAAGCTTCCCACGATCAGGATATCTACTGGATAATAACATGAGCTGAAGGACAGTGTCCAGAGAGGCTTAAAGTATTTGGATATAATTGGATACTTAGAATCACTGTAAGGGAAAATGCTGATTGATTAACAAGTTTTTGCAGTCAAGTGTAGCTGACCTGAGACATACAGAAGATATTTTAAGAAACTGCTTCTAGTACAAGGTGAAATATCAAAGCAAAAAGTGCAATAAGAGCTTTGTGCAGTGAACGAGCTCACAAAGTTTCTGTTACAGGAGCTGAGAATACAATGGTTCAGACTTGAGATTACTGTTCCATAAAATAAATGAAATAATCATTGTATGAGCCACTATGACAAACAACAGTAGAGATGAGTAAATTTTACCGATTCGTTTCGGGTCCAATTCAGCCAAATTAGCCATTCGACCCAAATCGAAAGTGCCGCAATTGCTCCTCTCTCCTCTCTTTCTCTTTTTCTCTCTCTGATTCTCCCAAATTGAATCACATAAACTTCAGTTTCATTACATTTACAATTAGAATTGTTTAGAGAAATTTGGGTCAAATTTTTGAACTTTAAAATCTATTTTATTATCTTCAAACAGCAGTACTAATGGAAATAAACCACCTTCAAATATTTTTCCTACATGTAAAATATATACAATAACTTTAATGTTTTAATTAAAGGGGTTGTGTAGTTCAGAAAATTCTTAATTTAAAAAAATTGTATTCAGAACCCTTATGTATTATTCAGAGTGGAGAGCAACTTGTGTTAGAATAGCATTTTTTTTAAACTGATTCTTATTGGTTCCTAATTTCCTTTAATGTAAATGTTTAATTATTATTACCTTTAAATGTAAGGATCTTATGTATTGAGCTCAGTAACATATAGAAAGCTCTACTGTGTCCAAGTACAGACTACATTCCTGAGAAATTATCTCACGGACATGCGTTCTGCACACTGGACATCCTGAGAAAGAGGGGCAAAGAGGAATTAACTTCAATGCACCCATGACTGGGTGTCAGTTACGGGTCCGTGCACTGCTGTGACAGTTGACAAGAGTGTTGGCTATGCGACTGCACCCCAATAGGACGTCCAACAGGAGCCTACCTAGTGAACACAGGTCAGAAAGTTTTTTTTTAACCATGCATGTTAGTTGTTTGTCTGTTTTATCTTTTAAGGTATTTAATCACACTTATTAAAGTTTTTTAATTCACCTAGGGCAGTGATGGCTAACCTTGGCACTCCAGCTGTGCTAAAACTGCAACTCCCAAGATTCCCCCCTTGCTTGGCTGCTCTCAGAACTCTATAGAAATAAACGGAGCATGCTGGGAGTCGTAGTTTCACCACAGCTGGAGTGCCAAGGTTAGACATCACTGACCTAGGGTATTGTAAGGCTATTTTTAAGTACTTATTAGTTCTGTCCCTTTAATTGTGTTCCCTTTTATTATTACCATTCTGTGTAACGATGTGCCTTGTAATCTAGTACCCATCCCCCATTGTGCTGATAAGACCACATTCCTGAATGATCTCAGAGACATGCATTCTGCACACTGAAGGAGGGTCTGTGTGACACGCCTACATTCAAGAGACTCCAGCTTGAACTTTATCCTAGGTAGGATGTAAGTATTGCTTTGCCCTATCTCTTGTACACCCTGGTGTGTCGGTCATTTGTTATAACGTGGTAGACAGCCATGTGTTATACCATGATCAACGGAGTCTATACCCCATTTAGCCTAGTGATGTATTTACTTTTTATTATTCAGTGTCTGATTTGATTGTGCTATCATATATTTAATCCCACTTAGTAAATATATTTATTCACTTAGCCTGCGTAAGCTTATTTATTCAAAACATTTTTAAATTCACGTTATGTTACACCTAGCCTATGTAAGAATATCTTATTCTCGGATCTTAGAATTCATGGTAGAACAGAACTATAAAGAGCACTTCTGTCTGGAGGACCCAGCATGTCTGTTCATTACATGGCTGCTCCTTTCATTTCAATGGGAACTGTGTTATACTTCTTTTCCCTGTGGTGGTGCTACAGAAGAACTGAACAGTTGCTGTTGGGCTTGCAGCAGATTACAGCTGACCACTGAGGGTCCCAGCGGTCATCACATGTTTAAGTCCCATAGGAAGACAAAAAAATAAAAAGTTTTGTTAAGTTTTTAAAAAAAAAAAGTATTAAAAGTTCAAAACACTGTCTTTTTCTCATTTACCATATGAAATAATACAAACAATATCATGGTATCACTGCATTCAAAATATTACAATATCATGTAATTTAAGAAAAAAACACCATTGCAAAAATGCTGTTATTTGGTCACCTCCCAAAAAGATCAAAATGTTTAATATATCCCAAAATAGTACCAAATATCCTATAGCCTACCCCACAAAAAAGCATCATAATATTTCATAACATTTCTTGTTGATTACCGAATTCCTGTGTGTATGATTCCGCAGTCATGTGATGCTCCCCTATGGAATGCTGTAACACATACCTATAGGTTCACACTACACACAAGCTTTATTTATCGTCTTTAACCATGGAGACACATAGGTCTAAATTGGAGCTGTAGGCACAAAACGGTAGGATCTTTTTAATCAGGACGAAATACAAAGTTTCTTCATTTATTTATTTTAGAGGCACTGGAGTAACAAAGAAAATAGTTGCAAATGTGCACATTGGTCTTCTACATGTCCTAAAGTTTGAGTTGAATCAAAGCCAGAAACCAAATGACTTCTTCCTCAGTGCAGCTATAGTAAATAAGCGAAGAAACTGCCTGCACTGAAGTCAGGGCATAAACAGCAGTCATAGGAATAATGGTAGTTTAATTAATGCTCCAATTACGTAGCTCCATAGCTGCGTGTGCTCATAACATTATGAAATAATGCAGTTGCCGTGCGGTAAATCACAAGCATCTTGCTGCATAGAGTCACAGGCGCTAATACTTTGGCAAGGGCTATATTCACACTAAACAATCTTCATTTAAATGAATTAAAGCTACCATAAATAAATGCTACTAGAGGTGTAACCCAAAGCTTCATCACAGGGTCCCCATGTGCCATTTATAATCCTGGTCTCTTCTTATGTGGCAGAGGGATGTTTGTGCTCAAAGGCACAAGGGCTCAGGTACAAGTATTACTTTGGCACCTGAATGGTGCAAACAGACTTGCCACATTCAGAAGTTGGCTGGCAGGAAACTGATGAGTGTGTCCCGTGAATCGCAGACTTTCAGATGTGGAAACATCCCCTTTTTGGGTTCTGTCCCATTCCATGGTATATCCTGCTCCTTTTATGATGAGTCACACCCCTTTTCATAATGGGTCACACCCCCTCAGTCCAGGTATGGGCACCAGAGTAGCGTCTAATTACAGTAAAACTAATTTCAAATGAGCATATTTACTGTGGAAAACAGGCCCCATGTGGGGGCGTGATTTCCCATTATGGAACCTGCTCCTTTCACAGGACTGCACAGCATTATAATGATTTCTAACGCCGTGTGTCTTTGGCCAACCTTGTATCTACTGCACCTGGATCTGAATACTTTTTTAATTTCACGGAATTAAAAATGTATTAAAGATACTGAGTTATTTAATGAAATCTATCTGTAGAGCACCTCCTGCTGTTTCCTCTGTTTCTAATTTCCCTGTCCCACTCACTGGATGCACATGCTCAGTTCTACCCTTCATCTGCCACCATCTGAAGCAGAAAGGACACACCCCCGACCAGGGGCATAGCTAAAGGCTCATGGGCTCTTATGCAAGAGTTCAACTTGGGCCTCCCTTCCCTTAGTGCTTTGTGGCAAGGGGCAGGGGTGCACCTAGCCTTTCTGCTGCCCGAGAGAAAAATTTAAATGGCATCCTCCCTTACGAAATTCTTAAACTAACCCCTTCCTTCCAGCCCTACTGTTAAAGACATTCTTGAAAAATATTACATATAGCAAAAAACATACAGTGTAATACAGTGCCACATACATCTTACAGTGACGTCTCCTCTAATGTAGACGTTCTCTTTCCTCATCTTCTCCTTTCAGACCAGACCGCCATGATGAATTCTTTCAGCCATCTCTCGTCTCTGTAGAGTTTGACAAACAGACATCTTAGCTTCCTACTTTTCGATCATCCTCCCACCTTCTTAACACCCCCAATACAATGGCCACTGTACTCCCCAATGCTATACTGCAGAAACAGTCCCCCTGAAAATACTGGTACCACACAGATGGTGCCCCCTTCAATGATTATTGGCACACAGAGCCCTAAAGAATAACTGCGCACAGCAAATAGTGTCCCTGACACTAATAGCATAAACATAATGCCCCCAAAAATAATTGTGCTAAGCTGATACTGTGCCAGGGTGCCCCCTCCCACAGTATTATTGCTCCTCAAAGGGCCACCAATAAAAATAATTACATGTATCTGCCAGAGAGCATAGTGTTAATAGTGCCCCCAATAGTAATAATGCCCCCATTGTGCTCATACTAGTAATCATGTTCCCCTCAGTCCCCCAGTAGTAATCATTATCCTCATAAGGTGTGCCAGTAAAAAATACCCCCAATGTGTGCCAGTACAAAAATACCCCCTTAAAATGTGTACCAGTATAATAATACCCCCTTATAATGTGCGCCAGTACAAAAAGTATTCCCTTATAATGTGTGCCAGTACAAAAAATACCCCTTTACCTTTCAGATCAGATCCTCAGATCAGAACTCCCACATCAGACCTCAAATCAGACCCCCATATCAGATCCTCAGGTCCAATTTTCAGATCCTCAGACCCCCTTATTAGATCCTCAGACCCCCATATCAGACCTCAGATCAGACCCCCATATCAGATCTTCAGACCCCCCCCCCCATGTCATATCCTCAGACCCCCATATCAGACCTCAGATCAGAGTCAGACCTCCATATCAGACCAAAAATAAATAAATCTTCTACGCCGGCTGCTCTCTACGTCCAGCGTCCTCTTCTGCAGTCCGCACTTGCTGTTCTTCTCCAGTCACCTGACTGCATACATTATCAAGTCACAGTGCACGCTGTACGTCCTGATGCTGTACGCAGTCAGGACACAGCAGCATGGCTCGGAGAAGACCAGGGAGGAGGGGAGAGTACAGCGCTTCACTCCCCACTCCTCCTGCATAATGGAAGCACTCACTAGTGTTCGCTTTATAGGACGCATGGCATCTTATAAAGTGAAAAATACAGCAATTGATGGTGTGCTTCAGCCAAGGGAAGCCGTGTGGGCCCCCCTGGCTTACAGGCCTGGTTGCAATTGCCACTGCCCCTGAGGAAAGACTAAGACTAGCATGCAATAAACCTAGCAGAACAATTGGAGCAATGGGGAGATCTCTGGATCCATATGAGGTACGGTGCTGGTTCTGTTTTTTTATGTTAGAAAGAGGTTGTCCTATACTAGATTATGTATGATTTTCATGTTTTACATTATTTTTTACATTATTCATGGGAGAAGCCCTTTAATTATACTGAAGGCATTATGTCAGTAGATGCAAGGTCAGGCAGAAACACACAGCATTATAAATCATAATAATGTCATGCGGTCCTGTGAAAGGAGCTATGTCCATAACGAGAAATCCTGCTCCCACACAGAGCTTGTTTTCCCGCAGTGGACATCTAAAATTAGCCTTAGGGCTCTTTCACACGAGCGGATGTCTTGCGTGGAATCCGCTGCGTGAAAGAGAGCCAAACCCTGTTCTGGACAGCAGAGACACGGAGCGGTAACATGACTGATAATGCTCTGTGCCTCTCTGTGATCTTTTTACTACAAATCATGGTGACAACTTTATCTCACTGTGATTTTGTAGTAAAAAGATCACAGAGAGGCACAGAGCATTATCAATCATGTTACCGCTCCGTGTCTCTGCTGTCCGGAGCGGGGCTTGGCATTCTTTCACGCAGCGGATTCCACGCACGGCACCCACTCGTGTGAAAGAGCCCTTACGCTGGGTTCAGACCTAAGCGTCCTGACCTGAGCGCTGTGTATGCGCGATTCTCCGGGCGTCTCACATACGCGGCTCCGGTAGTATGCTAACTCCCATTGTCGCGCGTTCCCGGAAGTCTATGTACGGGAACGCGCGACAAGACGCCCCAAAGAAGCTCCTGTACTTCTTGGGGCGTCGGGCGTTTTACAGGGCGATCGTACGCGCTGTAAAACGCTCAGGTGAGAACCATTCCCATAGGGAATCATTGGTTCTTGCCTGTTGAGCGTTTTACAGCGCGTAGGAACGCGCTGTAAAACGCTCAGATCTGAACCCAGCCTTAGAGTTTATGAAGGGCTGCTTTTTGGGGGAAAGCAACTCTTCCTGAGATATGTTGGAGACTTACTAACTCTTTCAGAAGTCCAGGAGATCCCCCTATTTCTGGGAGCCTCATGGACGTTTCTGGAAAGTCGCTAAGTATGGGTACAAGTCAGTAAGGGATGTCTAGGAAGTGCTCTTGGTGTTGGTTAGATGACGATATCTGAGAAATACAGCTTTATAGCAATTGCTTGTGTTGGATAGCACATTGAGCTATAATCTACTGTATATTTGGCTGGTCATATATGAGCTACTTAAAATTTCATAGGATTTACTCCATCTCCAAAAATCAGCAATTAGATAGTTGGTTATTACTTGGCAAAATAAATGCAACTCTTGCTGTGAAGTGGATAAATTTTTAGATTTACTAGGGAAGGACGTGTTTTTTTCCAGCAGGGTATAAATGACCATATTAGTTGGTCATCTGTAAGATACACATGGCTGTATAAATGATACAAATATGCACAGAGCAATAATATAGCATTTAAAAATACATAAAAAAATAGCAACACTGAACATTAGGGACTAGTGATGTATTTTTTAGCTATATAGCACACCATACTAAGGATGAGCGAACCAGTTTGGACCAAACTGGTTTCGGTGTGAAATTTGCTATTTTTCGGATAGCAGACAAACACAAATATTTTCAAGTTCGTTTTAGACGAATCCACTAATACGGTGCATAGCTCCATTTTAGTCCACATGTCAGTGGGGAAAAAAGCACTAGGGAAAGGGTTCTCACCAGTGGCGTACATATAGAATTAAGGGCTCCTTAGCAAGGATCAAACCAAGCCCCCCACACAGGGCCGAAGGTTTTCCGCCTAAACCCTTTCAGTGACCCGTGGGACATTTTTTCAGCTGCCTCGTTTGCTAAAAGTTGGCCACGTTACTGGTGGTGCAATCGCTGTAGCACCATTGTAGTTGAGCCTTGTACTCTCATGTGGCAGAGAATGCAGGGTGATCCTTGCAATTCTCACTGTGCATCAAGCTGCACTACACAGTGAAATCTGTTACGGGCAGGGACAGTACATGTTTTTCACGGCCCACTGGGTCAATGTTTTTTGTGGCAGTGGAGATGCAGCAGTGCAGCAAAATGGCCAGATCCTTTTTCTTGACCCCCTCCAACCATATCTTGGGGCTGGCTCCCACAGAAGACACTTATCTACTTCCTCGGTCCTGTTCCCAACAGAAGCAGAGCACAGCGTCACTCACACTACCTCTCCTTTCTTTCACATGTGTTAAGTCAAGCGTTGCCGCATCATGCTGGAGCTGATCGGCCTGGGAGAGAGTAGCCACACCGGCGAGCAGTTGCTCAAATACATCAAGCAGCAAACATCCCACTGGCTGTCACCTCGCCGACTCCAACTGGGCAAGGTGGTCAGCGTCAATAGGCACAACATCCTAGCCACCCTGGACCTGGGGGAAATAACACATGCTCCCTGCATGACCTTTTACAAAAATTTCCTGACCTGCGCAAGGTGTTGGCAATCTCCAGAAGACTCTCCCTCTTTTCAGTCATTCTCAGGTGGTGAGGAACGCTCTCCTGGACTTGCAGCATCAGAATGGCATGCAGCTACACCGCTTAATCTCGTTCCGACTCGCTGGAATTCAACATTGCACATGCTCGAGCATTTGTATGAGCAGCGGAAAGCCGTGAATGATTTGGTCATGCACCAGACCACCACTTGCCAACAATCAGGTCCTGTATGGCTGCTGCTGCGGCCTGCATCATGTTGCTAATGCCACCTGCCAACCAACACGTTCTGCACGGCTGCTGCTACTACCTCCATCATGCCACTTTTGTGACCTGCCGAACATCATTTTCCATGTATTTTTAAACACGCTGTATAGTGACGTCAAATGTGCGTTTACCCATAGCTATGTATGTCAGTGTCAGTTAGACATAATTTACTATTGCTGTCATTGCATTCCAGAACTTGGAATCCAGAGGAAAAAAAGCAGGCTGGTTTGAGAGCTGCATTTATACAAGCAGGCAAATAACAAAAGTTTGTGAGCGTTTTTGAGTTCAAGTGTGTGTTTGTATTAAGTGTGTGACTTTAGATTACGTGACTTCAGATTCAGGGACTTTAGGAGGGGACTACGGTAAGTTAGATTCTTATCAGTGCACCATATTGTATTTTTCTCTTTTCTTAAGTAATCCCCATTTAGTACGTGTTCCAATATTGACAGCACAGTCCAGTGCATATCTTGTCTAATGTATGCAGTCCTGGAACAGCCATTTGAGGGTGCATATCTTTATTCAAAATGTGAGCAAATTGCCAATTTGAATATCTAAACGGGTGAATTTCAACACTGAGAAGAGTTGAAAATTTGGAAAAGAGTTTGATGCTCAGTGAGCAAGCACTCTTGTCACGGCTGAGGATGGGGGAAACCCTCAGCCGTGCGACGCCAGAAGATGTTATTGGCTGCTCGGCCAGGACGACAGAATTAGGGAGCAGGTCACCTCCTATCGCGTCCCTAATCTGACCCTGACTCCTAACCATATGAGCCAACCCTGATGGTGGGAGGGCTCATACACCGGAACCTATAGTCCCTGCTAGCCCTCAGGATTGCCCTGGAACAAGGAGCAGGGTAAGACGACCTGTTCCTCCTAGGCACAGAGGAACAGGAGTCTCACTGGCCAAGCTGCAAGGAAAAGGGGAACACAAATAGACATATGGATATGGCAGGTGAACTACACTAGTTCCAAACCTGCTGTCAGGACTCGAACCCGTGGCCAGTCATGTCCCAGGCGGTAGCTCTACCCACTAGGCTACCGTCTCTCCTTGGACTATTCTCTTGCTAACTTCTAACTACCTCTCTTGTCCTTGCCTTGACCTGCTGATTATTCCAATCTCTTGCACCTGCTACTTCCCTATAAAACCCAGCCCTTGAACCCAGCCCTTTGCTGGTTATTGTGCCTCCAAGCCTGTAGCAAGCTTCCTCTCTGCTCCTCCACCACTATTGCTGTTTTACCCTCGTTGCCAACCCGGACCGTTTTGACCTCGCTGATTTGCCGCCTGCATTGACTCACTGCTTACCACCGACCACGCCTCCGTCTACTCCTGCTGTTACCTCGCTGCCCTCTCTGCTGCCGACCCGGACTGATCGACCACGCTACCTGCCTCCTGCCTCTGCGGGCCTTTGCCACTGGACTCCATACTTCCAGCTCGGGTGTCCTCTGACTCAGGTGAGCCTCAATTGACACTACCATCCTAACAGAATAACCAGCCCAAAAAAAAAATGGAGTCCGTAATGGCCACCCTGCGCAAGCAGGTGTCTGAGCTGCAAGAGTTCGGCACCACCTACCAGGAGAAATTTTCACTACTCCAAGGCCAGGTACAGAGTCAACAGGGGGAGATCATTGAGCTCCAACGGCAACTCCTGGACGTACGCGGCGCGGCTGCAGACACCCGCATGCCACTACCCTCGAAATTCAATGGAGATCGTCGCCAGTACCGGGGCTTTCTCAATCAGTGCCGTATCTACTTCCGGATGCATCCGGCCCCCTTTTCCACTGACGAGAAGAAAGTATTGTTCATTGTTAACCTCTTGACGGACGAGGCCCTGGCATGGGCGTCTCCATACGTGGAAATCGATAGCCGTCTGCTGCACGATCTGGATGTTTTCATCACAGCTATGAGCCAGGTCTTTGATGACCCCAATCGTTGTGCGACAGCTGAGGCAAGACTACACAGTCTTCGACAGGGAAGACGCTCTGTCGCCGAGTACGCCGCCGAGTTCCGCCGCTGGGTCTCAGACACCAACTGGAATCCAGCTGCTCAAAGGAGCCAATTTCGGCGAGGTCTATCGGAGGCGATCAAAGATGAACTTGCCAGACTTGAAGCCCCGGATGATTTGGACGACTTCATTCAGGTGTGTGTCCGTATTGATCAGAGGCTCACCGAGAGAAGGAAAGAAAGGCTCTGGTTCCAAGGCGACAGACCCACTTACTCTTTCTCCTCTACTACCCAGCAGGTCGCCCAACCTCCCATCGAGCCGATGCTGGTTGACGCAGTGCGCAAGACTCTGTCCGTAGCAGAAAAAGAACGACGACTGGCCGAAGGCCTCTGCCTCTACTGTGGGGAGCCAGGGCACATTGCCATCAAATGCCTCAACAAATCCCGCAGAACCATTGCCGTCACTAAACTGCGAGAGCAGCGGCAGGCCGCAACCCCACCGGTGACGGCAGAGACAACTGAGTTAGCAGCCACCGGGTCCCACTTCACCATTCCAATTGTCATTACCATCGGGGATCGACGACTTCTCTGTTCTGCAATGCTCGACTCCGGAGCTGGCGACAATTTTATGGATCTAACTTTTGCTAACGAGAACAACATTCCGCTTGTAACCAAGACAGCCCCCATCGATCTGGAAACGGTGGATGGGTCTCCACTCTCCTCGGGACCAGTTACACATCAGACCGCAGATTTACAGCTCCACATTAAAACCGACCACCACGAGACGATCCACTTCTCTTTGATTGCCTCCCCCAAGTTTCCGGTGATCTTGGGCATCCCGTGGTTAGCCACTCACAACCCGTCGGTGGACTGGGAAACCCGCTGTCTACAGTTCACATCCGAGTTCTGCTCTTCGAACTGTCTGCATGAACCTGCTTCCCCAATGCCCAAAGAATCTTTCATCTCGGAATCCAACTGTCAAGGAGCTGTTGCCTCCACAATATAGCGAGTTTCAGGATGTCTGCGACAAAAAAAAACGCAGACAAGCTGCCCCCGCATCGACCATACGACTGCCCAATTGAATTATTACCTGGGGCTGAAATACCCTTCGGCAGCATCTACTCCCTCTCGGAGCCTGAACTCAAGGCCCTGAAGGACTACTTGGACAAGGACCTAAAGAAGGGCTTCATTCGACCCTCCACCTCCCCTGCGGGAGCACCCTTCTTCTTCGTGGAGAAAAAAGACTCCTCTCTACGCCCTTGCATTGACTACCGCAAGCTGAATGATGTTGGGGAAAAAAACGTTAACCTCTCCCCCTGATTTCGGAACTTCTCGAGAGACTCCGGGCAGCGAAGGTGTTTACGAAGCTCGATCTTCGAGGGGCCTATAATCTGGTTCGCATTCGCCCCGGGGATGAATGGAAGACCGCCTTTCGCACACGATACGGACATTTTGAATACCTAGTTATGCCCTTCGGACTTTGCAATGCCCCAGCCACTTTCCAACATTTCATTAATGACGTCCTTAGGGACATGCTAGATCTGTTCGTAGTGGTATACCTGGACGATATTTTAATTTTCTCGGAAAATCTCGAACAACATCGCGAACATGTCCGCAGGGTGTTACAAAGACTCCGCGAGCAGTCTCTTTACATCAAGCTCGAGAAATGCGAGTTCGAACAGACCACCACCCAGTTTCTCGGTTACATCATCTCCCCGGAAGGGCTGAGTATGGATCCTCGGAAAATTCAGGCTGTAATAGATTGGCCTCCCCCTAAGAATGAAAAGGAAATACAGAGGTTTGTCGGCTTCGCCAACTTTTACCGAAAATTCATTCGGAACTTTTCAAAAATCGTTACTCCAATTACCCAGTTAACCAAAAAGACTGTGCCCTTTTCCTGGACACCCGAAGCACAGGAAGCCTTCACCAAGCTCAAATCCCTCTTCACGTCTGCTCCAATTCTGATCCATCCTAATCCCGAACTGCCATTCACAGTCGAAGTGGACGCTTCCGACACCGCAGTAGGCGCTGTCCTATCACAACGTACGGGAGAAAAGATGCTTTTACACCCTTGCGCCTTCTTCTCTCGCCAAATGTCCCCCGCAGAAAGTAACTATGACATCGGGAATAAGGAATTGCTGGCAATCAAAGATGCCTTCTCGGAGTGGAGACATCTATTGGAGGGGGCCATCAATCCCATAACTGTGTTTACTGACCACCGAAACATCGAATTCATCCGTTCTGCCAAGAGGCTTTCCGCCAGACAAGCCAGATGGAGCCTTTTTTTTTCTCGATTCAATTTCATTATCACATATCGCCCGGGGTCGAAGAATGGCAAAGCAGATGCCCTTTCCAGGATGTTCTCTGAACCTTCACAGGACAACAAGGGCCAAGCCAGCATTCTACCCGAGAAAAAGGTCTTGGGAGCTACCTACCCAAAGGAACTCAATCAAGAAGGCTTATGAAAAGGACCCCTTCCTCACCCACCCAGCAGAAGACGTCAACCTCACCCTCAAGGGTGGCTTCTGGGTATACCTGGATCGACAACTGTACGTACCAGAAATGGCACGGCTCGAGGTACTAAAATATAACCACGATACCAAGTTGGCTGGCCATCCAGGTACAAGAAAGACCCAGGAACTCCTGTCCCGCTCCTTCTGGTGGCCGTCATATAAGAAAGATACTAAAAGGTTTGTCTCCTCATGCACAGTCTGTGCCCGCAACAAGACTCCCCGCTCTTCACCCGTGGGGCTGCTGCGACCACTCCCCATCCCCTCCCGCCCTTGGGGTTCAATTTCTATGGACTTTGTAGTTGACCTACCCCCTTCAAAAGGGATGAACACCATCTTGGTTGTCGTGGACCGCCTTACCAAGATGGCGCATTTCATCCCCTGCAAGGGCCTACCCACCGCCAAACAGACGGCTGACCTGGTATTGCGTGAAATCTTTAGGTTACACGGGGTTCCGGATGATGTGGTCTCTGACCGAGGAGTGCAATTCACCTCTAAATTCTGGAAAGACTTCTGCCTGGCCCTTGGGATCACGGTAAACCTGTCCTCCGCCTTCCATCCCCAGTCTAATGGGCAGACAGAGAGAACGAACCAGACCCTCGAGCAGTACCTACGTTGTTTCATCACTTATTTGCAGGATGACTGGTTGGACCACCTTCCTACGGCCGAGTTTTCCTACAATAATGCGGAACACAGTTCCACTCATTACAGTCCTTTCTACGCCAACACTGGCCTGCATCCAGCTTTCATCCCACGCCTGCCCATCACCTCCACGCTTCCAGCTGTGGCCGAACGCCTGGCAAATTTACAAAAGGCACAAGAGAACATTTCCAATAATCTCCTTGAGGCTCAGAGACGCTTTAAGCGGGCGACAGACAAACATCGTAGACCCGCTCCGGACTTTCAGATAGGAGATCAAGTGTGGCTCTCCACAAGAAACCTAAGACTGAAGGTACCTGCTCAGAAACTGGGCCAAAAATACTTGGGGCCTTTCCGGATCTCTGGTCGGATTAATGAAATCACCTTCCGACTGGACCTCCCACATTCCATCAGGGTGCACCCAGTCTTCCATTGCTCTCTTCTCAAGCCGTTTGTAGAGAACACCTTCCCTGGCCGCCATCCTCCCCCCCCCACCACCAGTAAGGGTACAAGGCGAAGAGGAGTACATTGTCTCTAAGATCCTTGACTCCAGACTCCACCGGGGCAAAATCCAATACTTGATTTCCTGGAAAGGCTATCCTCCAGAAGACAACTCCTGGGAACCGGAGGAGAACATTCATGCCCCCAGACTTGTCAGGGAGTTCCATCTGAGTCACCCAGACAAACCTTCCCCTGCGGTGCCCGGAGGTCACCTTGGAAGGGGGGGAGTACTGTCAGGACTCGAACCCGTGGCCAGTCATGTCCCAGGCGGTAGCTCTACCCACTAGGCTACCGTCTCTCCTTGGACTATTCTCTTGCTAACTTCTAACTACCTCTCTTGTCCTTGCCTTGACCTGCTGATTATTCCAATCTCTTGCACCTGCTACTTCCCTATAAAACCCAGCCCTTGAACCCAGCCCTTTGCTGGTTATTGTGCCTCCAAGCCTGTAGCAAGCTTCCTCTCTGCTCCTCCACCACTATTGCTGTTTTACCCTCGTTGCCAACCCGGACCGTTTTGACCTCGCTGATTTGCCGCCTGCATTGACTCACTGCTTACCACCGACCACGCCTCCGTCTACTCCTGCTGTTACCTCGCTGCCCTCTCTGCTGCCGACCCGGACTGATCGACCACGCTACCTGCCTCCTGCCTCTGCGGGCCTTTGCCACTGGACTCCATACTTCCAGCTCGGGTGTCCTCTGACTCAGGTGAGCCTCAATTGACACTACCATCCTAACACCTGCCTTGCTGACTGGATCCCGTGCACACAAGCTGATGTTCACACCAAACATAAATGGACACAGCACACACACATATACACACAGGAACCCAGATCCATAGCTGCATAAAACATAGAAAGGAAAGCAACATCAACTAAACATCACATAAAACATTTATGACCACAAGGGTGGCCCTCACTGGCAGATGGTAAAAGACCAGGAGGATGACTCCAGCAATATGCCTGAAGTACCCCTCAGACATCAGGTCTCAACTGAGGCTTTATAGCCCAAAGTGGCCACACCCACACACAGACACACCCAGTGTTCACACACAAAGAAGGGAGTTAACCCTTTCTACACCAGGCAAGGGAAACAAGTCACTAAAGGGGGAAGTGCACACATAACTATCACACTGCAGCTGTTACCGCCGGCAACGACATGCGTGGCAACCATGTCCTGGGAACCAGCCAGAAGGCCGAGACACTGCCACCACATGTACAACAAACAACACGTTGCCTCAGACAACCGCAAGTGACGGGAACTTATCACAGTGCACACACACATATAAACCTCGTGCACACCAAACAAATGAAAGGCACACCTACAAAGACAGGTTGCCTGGTGCAACCGCATGCAGATTGCAGCAAGCTGCCTAGCACCAGCTCAGGCTGCTATACTGCAACATACAAAATAACATGTTGCCAGCGGCAACCACAAGTGAGGCAACAAACTAGCGGCCCTCACCTGTGGCTGAACAACCAAACCAGACCACAGGCAACAGCCTGCGGTTCAGGAGTCAAGACCATGACCATGGTCGTGACAACTCTATGGGGTAGATGAAAAGGAGGGTGGTAGCGAGGAGGCTCAGGAAAGTGAGGTAGCTAGCTGGGTAACAGAAAGCGGGGTAGAGGGAAGAGTGCCAAGGAGGCTAGCCCTGATTTGACACACCCCAGCAAGTTTGCACGGTTGGCAGATGAGGGGGATGTCAGTTCAGGGGGAGCACTGCTGCAGCCGGACACTTCCTCTGCCAGTCAGGGGAATGTCTGTTCCAGTAAGCAGGGGACCAGGAGAGCAGGGCAGGCCAGGCAGGTGCTGGTAGTGGGAGACTCAATTAGTAGGGGTACAGATAGGGCAATCTGTCACAAAGAACGGAATCGTCAAACCGTGTTGTTGTCTTCCTGGCGCTCAAGTTCGACACATCACGGATCGGGTTGACAAATTACTGGGAGGGGCTGGAGAACATACAGTTTTCATGGTCCATATCGGAATCAATGACAAAGTTAGAGGTAGGTGGAGCGTCCTTAAAAATGATTTTAGGGATTTAGGTCAAAAGCTTAGGGCAAGGACCTCAAAGGTAGTATTTTATATATTTTAAATGCTACCGGTACCACGAGCCACACAAGAAAGGCAGCGGGAGATTAGGGAGGGTAACAAGGGTAACAAGTAGCTCAAGAACTGGTGTAGGAAGGAGGGGTTTGGGTTCCTGGGAAACTGGGATGACTTCTCTGTCGGCTACAGGCTCTATCGTAGGGATGGGCTGCACCTCATTGGGGAAGGGGCAGCTGTGTTGGGGGAGAAGATGGCTAGAAGGTTGGAGAAGTGTTTAAACTAGGGACTGGGGGGAGGGCAATTACGTTATAGGATGGGAAGATAGTGCAGATAGAGACTGGGGGCAAGGTAATGGGACTGGGGGAGAAATGGAAGGAGGGACTAGAACAGCTCAGAAGGAAAAGTGTAGGGTACAAAATATACATAAACTTCTTAAATATATGTATACTAATGCCAGAAGCCTGACTAATAAAACTGGGGAGCTGGAATTAATGATGTGTGAGGAGGACTATGACATAGTGGGAATAATTGAGACATGGCTGGATGATAGCTATGACTGGGCAGTTAATGTACAGGATAAAGGTCTGTTTAAAAAGGATCACCAAAACCGGAGAGGGGGAGGGGTCTGCCTTTATGTAAAGTCCTGTCTAAAGCCCACACTCCGGAAAGATATAAGTGAGGGACATGTACATGTGGAGTCACTGTGGGTAGAAATACATGGAGGCAAAAACAATAATAAATTCCTAATAGGAGTTTATTATAAACCACCAAATATGCCAGAATCCACAGAAAATCTGCTAATAAACGAGATAGACGAGGTAGCAAATCATAATGAGGTGGTTATTATGGGGGACTTCAACTACCCAGATATAGACTGGGAAACTGAAACTTGTATATCTCATAAGGGAAACAGGTTCTTGGCAATAACCAAAGACAATTACCTTTCCCAAATGGTTCAGGACCCGACTAGAGGGACGGCCATACTGGACTTAGTATTAACAAATAGACCTGACAGAACAACAGATGTGCAGGTCGGGGGACACCTGGGATATAGTGACCATAAAGTAATAACTTTCCAATTATCATTCAAAAGAGTGTTTCTTTAGGAAGACACTTTAAAAAAGCTAAATTGAGACAACTAAGCGAGGCCATAGGCCTAAATAACTGGGAGAAAGTCCCTAAAAATAAAATAGACACAAAATGGGATATTTTGAAAAAAGCATCCTAAAATCTAATTGTAAGAGCTACATACCTTATGGGAATAAAAGGTTAAGGAACAAGAAAAGCAATAAATGACAAAAAGAAAGCATTTAAATCATTAAAACGGGAGCGTAGCGAGGAAGCACTGAAAAACTATAAAGAAAAATATAGACTATTTAAAAAACAAATAAAAGCAGACAAACTAGAGACTGAGAGATTAATTGCCAAAGAGAGCAAAACTAACCCTAAAATGTTTTTCAATTATATGGTAAAAAGTATAAATCTGAAGGTGTCGGCCCTCTACAGAGTAATGAGGGGGAAGTTGCAGAGAGCAATGAGGAGCAAGCAAAGCTATTGAATATTTTTTTTCTTCACTGTGTTCACTGAAGAAAAGAAAATGTCAGATGAAATGCAGAATGTAAAAGTTAATTCCCCATTAAAAGTGCCCTTTTTGACCCAGGACCAGATGACATACATCCCCGAATCCTAAGAGAATTAAGTAATTTTAGTGAACAGCAAACTAAGCAGTAAAAACCAGTGTCAGGCAGCTGCTGCCAAGGCCAATAAGATAATGGGTTGTATCAAAAGGGGCATAGATGCCTGTAATGAGAACATAGACTACCACTTTACAAATCACTAGTCAGACCACACATGGAGTACTGTGTACAGTTCTGGGCTCCTGTGAACAAGGCAGACATAGCAGAGCTGGAGAGGGTCCAGAGGAGGGCAACTAAAGTAATTACTGTAATGGGGGGACTACAGTACCCTGAAAGATTATCAACATTAGGCTACTTTCACATTTGCGTTCGGGGCTCCGCTTGTGAGTTCCGTTTAAAGGCTCTCACAAGCGGCCCTGAACGGATCCGTCCAGCCCTAATGCATTCTGAGTGGATGCGGATCCGCTCAGAATGCATCAGTCTGGCAGCGTTTGGCCTCCGCTCCGCTCAGCAGGCGGACACCTGAACGCTGCTTGCAGCGTTCGGGTGTCCGCCTGGCCGTGCGGAGGCAAACGGATCCGTCCAGACTTACAATGCAAGTCAATGGGGGCGGATCCGTTTGAATTTGATACTATATGGCTCAATTTTCAAACGGATCCGTCCCCATTGACTTTCAATGTAAAGTCTGGAAGGATCCGTCTGCGGCTACTTTCACACTTAGAATTCTTTTTTACAATATAATGCAGACGGATCCGCTCTGAACGCAAATGTGAAAGTAGCCTTAGGGTTATTCACTTTAGAAAAAAGACGACTGAAGAGAGGTCTAATTACTATGTATAAATATATCAGGGATCAGTACAGGGATCTCTCCCATCATCTATTTATCCCCAGGACTGTGACGAGGGGACATCCTCTGCGTCTGGAGGAAAGAAGGTTTGTACACAAACATAGAAGATGATTCCTTACGGTAAGAGCAGTAAGAGCTCTCTGCCTGAGGAGGTGGTGATGGTGAGTTAGTGTATTTCTGGAGTGTAATAATATTACAGGCTATAACTACTAGAGTTTTTTGCCTTCCTCTTGATAAATTTGCAGGATAACAGGCCAAACTGGATGGACAAATATCTTTTTTCGGCCTTATATAGTATGTTACTTTGTTACTAAATTGAGGAGGGGAGAGGGGAAAAAATTCATAAAAATAAAATAAAACAGATAATTTTTTCTAGGAGGCGAGAGGGGGTTATATAACAACTTTCAGGGGAAGTGGAGCGACTTCGGTTCATACCAAAACAATTCGGGTCTGAACCAAACGTTAAAAAAAATTCTGCGAACCGCTGTGTTAAAAAATGGCACTGTGCAAGAGCTGCAGAGACCTCATCTTAATTTCTTATCAGGGCATTGTTAGAAATTTACTAAACCGTGATAATGGATCTGAAGTATGCCTGCAAATTAAAATCACCGATTTGAGAAATAGCTGTCTGTAAAATAAGCAGCATGCGTATGAAATTATTCATTCTTTCACCTGTAGAATTCATTGCCTGCTTCATTGCTGCTCAGCTAATTTAATGATTTTCTGTTTGAATTCTGCCGCCTTATAGTGCCAAGACAATACTGCAATATACATTCTATAGGACAGTGATAGCTAACCTCCGGCACTCCAGCTGTGGTGAAACTACGACTCCCAGCATGCTCCATTCATTTCTTTGGAGTTCTGAAACCAGCTAAGCAACTGTGCATCTTGGGAGTTGTAGTTTTACCACAGCTGGCGTGCCGGAGGTTAGCCATCACAGCTATAGGACATATAGTACCCAAATGCAATGTGTACCGCCCCCCAGGACCTTCTATCGCATTTCCAGGAAAGCTGAGTGGTGTGGTGCGGCCTAAATGTCTATTTATGTGTCACGGTGCTCCTACTTGGATACAGCTGGACCCCAGGCTTTAGCTCCGAAGCAATAAATAGGGGGAATAATTGAAGGATTTGAAAGAATAACTTGAGTCCAGACCTTGAGATGAAGTTCAATGGAAGCTTTACTTGAATAAACATTTCTTAAAACCTTTTTCAGGCTTTGTCTTGGTTCCAGCAGGCTTAAGCATTAACTGGCAGGCAAACTCAACTCTTCTTTATCTCTTTCTCTCTACTGTACTGACAGGCTTGCTTAGTAACTTTGCTTTACTTCTTTATGCTGCGCTCCACTCTTTAGTCCAACTTAGTTTCAGCCAAGAAATAGGTTAGTGTCCTGTCAGCTCCAACATGGAGTCTCTACCAGCACACACACTACCACTAGAACTAGAATCACTTCTAACTAGTCCCCACCCTTCCTGCAGGAAATAGGACTCACCCACTTTTCTCCAGGGGGGGTTAAAATTCTACATAATTACAGCTCTGGCGGGTTTGCTGTTATAAACAGTTTGAAACATTATTATAGATGCACATTATGGAGAGGACCTGGAACATAATACATAGATTACTTTATGTTAGACCATTAGGGACAGTAGCAAGGTGTAGGAGTGACAACACCACTTGGGGGTGTTACACAAATAATGTGTAGTATTCAAATTATATTCCCTATCAGATCCCATATAAAACTGTCACATGGCTCTCACAATATACCACAATTCAGTTTCTAAATAATGCAGTGGACCCGCTGGTTGACTTCTAAAGGGTTAATGCTATGGTTCATTGTTCTCCTGCCTTGCACCCCACTGCTCACCTACCATATAAGGCACCGCAGCCACCACCAGTCAGAAAACATTGAAAGTCTAGGGTGTGCTCAGAGGGAAAAAAGGGTTGTACCCCTTTATGCACTGCATGCGTGGCCCAGGGAATGCAGGACCACGGGATAGCCAATGTGAAGACTACAACCACCCTCTGTCTCAGCCACGCCTACCAAACATACTGTAATAATACCATCTTAAACTACTAAATAATACTTTCTGTATTCTCCTGGGCTGTCCATATTCAGGGGTACCCTATTAAACTTGGCTTTTGGACAATTACCTCATTTGCCATCACCACATTGCAATCTCTGAGGCCTCCTGTGATAGTCGTTGATGTGCACATGCATTAACCAGTCCGTCATGCACAACACGATATTTCTTGGTTCTCCATTATGGTATGAACCCTGTAATATGTACCATGATACTGTATATAATAGTATTGACTTACTCATATGCTTAGTCTACGACCAGAGGCACAATTTGAAGCTCCTGCAGCCCAATGCAATCTGTAACAGGGCACTGCTCTGACATTAGTCAGCAGCCCTGTTCTCTTCTCATTGCATTGATCATAGATGAGAGTCTTGGAAGATACATGCGAGCACCTACTTGTGGTCTTTCCTTGGCATAGAGGAGAAAATGGTCCACACTGGTACATGGATCAGTAATAGTTAATGGAGCACTGTCTATTGTGGTACACCGTGTAGCAGTAGAGTTATGGGGAGAACTGGGTGGTTGGTGCTTTTATAGAGATGCACAATAGGTGACACTGCTATGGGGCAATGTGTGACCCATACTATCATGGGGACACTGTCTAACTTGCATTGTTATGGTGGCACTGTTTAATTGGCACTGTTTTGGGAGCACCATGTGACTGGCACAGTTATGGAGGCACTGTGTAACTGCCACTGTTATGGGCACTGTGTAACTGGCACTGTTGTGGGGTAATATGTGACTGGCACTGTTATGGATCACTGCGTGACTTGGAGTGTTATGGGGGTACTACGGTATGTGACTGACACTCTTATGGGGGCACTGTGTAACTGGCACTGTTAGGCTACTTTCGAAGTTTTGTCCCCATTTATTGTCAATAGGGACAAAACTGATCAGGATGCATCAGTTCAGTTCAGTTGAGTTTTGGGGCCGGACAGAAAACCACTGCAAGCAGCGTTTTTGTGTCCGGTTTGCAAAACTGAGCAAACCCGATCAGGCATAGAAATCAATGGTGCCTAATCCGTTTTTTTCATTACAGAAAAAAATTAATCCAGCGCCCATTGACTTATGCCACTTTCACACTTGTGTTAAGCTTTTCCAGCAGGCTGTTCAGGCAGGGGAATACATGTGTGCTGCCAGAAGTCCGCCCAGCCCCATTCACAAAGGGGACCGGCTGGAAATCTGGCAGCAGCCCAGCAAACATGCCGAGAGGCGGCCGGACAAAAACCGCAGCGCGCAGCATCTTTTGTCCGGCTGGCTCTCAGCATGTTTGCCGTGCTGCGGCTGGATCTCCGGCCGGTCCCCATTCTAGTGAATGGGGCCCGGGCGGACTTCCAGCAGCACACGTGTGCAAACAGTAGTACAGATCCGGCAGGCTGTTCCCCTGCCAGAACGCCTGCCGAAAAAGCCTAACGCCAGTTTGAAAGTAGCCCTATAATGATTTTCATGCCTGATCAGGTTTGTTCAGTTTTGATTTAATACAACCGGATCCGGCCGAAACTGAGCCATCAGGATGTATTAAATAGAACAGATTCTTTTAATTCAAATTTTCAGATCCTCTGCCGGATCTCAAAATCTGAACTAAAATTGCAGATGTGAAAGTAGGCTTATGGGGCACTGTGTGACTGGCACTGTTGTGGGCGCACTATGATTGCCACTGTTATGGGGCACTGTGCGACTGGCACTGTTATGGAGGCACTGTGTGACTGGCACTGTTATAGGCGCACTGTGATTGCCGCTGTTATAGGGCACTTTTGGACTGGTACATTTAGGGGGGCAGTGTTATGGCGACACTGTGATAGGCACAGTTTTTAGGTCACTGTGCGACTGGCAAATTTAGGGGCACTATGTGACTGTTATTGGGGCACTTTGATTCCCACAGTTATAGGGGCACTGTATGACTAGCATTGTTAGGGGGCACTGTGACTGGTACTGTTATTGGGGCACAGTGACTGACACTGTTATGGGAGTAATGCATGACTGACACTTTTATGGGGTAATGCGTGACTGGCACTGTTATGGGGCACTGTGTGACTGGCACTGTTGTGGGGGTAATGCGTGACTGACACTGTTATGGAGGCACTGTGTGACTGGCACTGTTATGGAGGCACTGTGTGTCTGGCACTGTTATGGAGGCACTGTGTGTCTGGCACTGTTATGGGCGCACTGTGATTGCCACTGTTATAGGGCACTGTGGGACTGGTACATTTAGGGGGGAAGTGTTATGGGGACACTGTGATAGGCACAGTTATTAGGTCACTGTGTGACTGGCACATTTAGGGGCACTTATGACTAGTATAGTCCAGAAGGGGTGTCACTGATATCTAGTATGCTCCTTTAAACGGTATTCCCATTTAAGACATTTCTCAAGGCCCCCCATCTAGCACTCTCGCACCCCTCCAATCCATCCTCAACTCTGCTGCCCGACTGATCCACCTCTCACCCTGTTACTCCTCTTCCTCTCCCCTCTGCCAATCCCTTCACTGGCTCCCCATTGCCCAGCAAATTTGCTTCAAAGTACTAACAAATACAGACAAGGCCGTCCACAACCTGTCCCCTCCCTACATCTCTGAGCTACTTTCCCGATACATCCCCACACGCACTCTCCGATCCTCACAAGACCTCCTTCTTTTCTCTCCTCTTATCGCCTCTTCCCACAATCGCCTCCAGGATCTCTCCCGTGCATCCCCCACACTCTGGAACTCGCTACCCCAACAGTGGAATCCTTCAAAAGAAACCTGAAAACCCACCTCTTCAGACAAGCCTACAACCAGTGACCCTGCTGCCTCTATACCGCCATGACCAACTTCACCCGCACCTACTGTGTCCTTCTCCCATACCATGTAGATTGTAAGCCCTCACGGGCAGGGCCCTCTCTCCTTCTGTACCAGTCTGTAACTCGTCTTATTTATGATTAGTACAATTGTCTGTATTATATATGTATACCTCTTCTCATATGTACAGCGCTATGGAATGAATGGCGCTTTAATAATAAATAATAATAATAATATATCAGCAGTAATAAGGTACGGCACTCCAGAGAGGAGAGGTAGCTGCGTATGTGTGCACCTCTCGCCAGTTTAGTTAATAAGTATTTTTAAATGCTCAGCTATTTCCAAAAATCCTAAACTGCAATGGGAAGGGCGACACACAGGCAGAAGTGCTTCTCCTGAACATCGGTCTATCAGATATTTATGCCATAAATGTCTCAGTTGGGAATACCCCTTCAAGATTTACTGCGATACATGGGGGTGGCCAATTGGGCGCACGGCTGCTCTGTAGCTCTGTTCATAGCAATTTGGTGTCAGGAATTCGTGTTTAATTGACTTAACCATGATCAAAGATCAAAAATCTGTTTACAAATTAATTTCACCGGTTTGATAAATGTCTGTGTGTAGAGCAGCAGCGCGCGCGCAGGATGATTTTATTTTCTTACCTGTTCAGTTTATTCCCTTCTCTGTTGATGTTCGGCTAATTTGATGATTTTCTTGTTGGAAATCTGGGCTAATGTAAAGTGACTGGCAGTTGTTCAGGGACACTCCCCATGCAGAGGATAATTCATCCTGACACTTTCACTGCTCGTCAGAGATTTTACTTCATTTTGAATATATCGTCTGTTTTTCCTTTTTTTTTTTTTTACGGGAAATTACAGTATGTAACCATGTCATCTGATCTTAGTAAATAGCTATGCCCCCCCATTGATAGGATCCTAGACATAGCAGCCTATCAATCACCGTCCTGTCCTGAGGGGCGGGAGAGGCGGGGGGCACGCTCCCCTCATGAATACACCAGACTCAGAAATGGAAAATTGATGAAAGTGCCCGTAGCAACCAACCACAGTGCAGCTGTGAATTTTTCTGTGAATGGTTGCTATGGGTAACATACAGGGGTGCACCTAGCCTTTCTGCTGCCTGAGGGGAAAACTGAAACAGCGCCCCCCCCAATGCCAATTTCTTAACCTCTTTGCCACAATGAAAGCGCTCATTGTCCATGGCCTTTCCGCTGCCCCCCTCTTGCCCCTACCTGGAGCTGCCTGAGGCGATTGCCTCACCTGGCCTCATTGGTGGTGCAACCCTGATAACAACAGATTTTTTGACAGTTTCCCTTGTGTCCAGCGTATTCTGTTAGCGCTCCCAGTAGACAGGATCTAGCTGAAGCAGAATCTCGAGCTGTTGTAGCTACTAGAGATGAGCGAAGTTTAGAAATATTCAAATTACCAAATTTCACAAATAAATTTTCTTGATGACGAATTACTACGCCATGAAGCGCATTTCTTTGTAAGTAGCGGTTGACGGGGAGCGGCAATTGGGACCCCCCCCCCCCCGTCATTGAACCTCTCAGATGCCGCTTTCATAGTGAGGGCTTTCAGGGGTTAAACCATTGAAAAAAAAATATATAAAACTCACAGTATCCATTTGAGCACGAAGAGGCCGTAGTGGCCATCTTAATTGAAGATCCAACGCAAAATCTTGTGCGGTGCATAATGAAGTCATCACGATGGCGGGTGTGGTGACATCATGCATCACCACACAAGAGGTTTCGCGTGAAATCTTCACTCAAGATGGCCACGGCGGCCTCTTCGTGATCCAATGGATGAGGTGAGTATGAATTTATTTTTTTATTTTTTCATTTCAGGGAAAATTGATTAGGTACGAAGTCCACTTTGGTTACTTCTTATATTCGCCCAACCCCATTGGCTACAAATAGTACGGAACTGTACCAAAATATATTGCCCTCACATAGAGTAGTATACAGTATTAAAGGGGTAGCCCAGGATTAGATAGACATGGCTGCAGCACCACCCCTGTCGATGGGTTGTTTCTGGTATTGCTGCTCGTATCCACTGGAATCAATCGGGCATAGCTGCAATACTGCACACAATCTGTGGACAAATCCTTGACAACCCCTTTAAAGGTCCATTCTATTTGCAGTCCGCAGCACGTGCACGGACGGCTTAGGTTCATGTGAATGTACCCTAAGGCTAGTTTCACACTAGCATTGAAGAGATCTGGCAGGGAACAGCCTGCTGGAACTCTCTGGATGAGGTATAGCCGGATGTTGCCTGAATGGGCGACAGCTCCATTAAGGCCTCTTGCACACGACCGTATGGAGTTTTCAGTTTTTGGCGGTCCACAAAAAACGGATCCGCAAAAATTATGGATGACGTCCTTGTGCATTCCGTTTTTTGCGGAACGGAACAGCTGACCCCTGATAGAACAGTACTATCCTTGTCCGTTATGCGGACAGTAATAGGACATGTTCTATCTTAGAACGGAATGGAAAAACAGAAATACGGAAACGGAAGGCTTACGGTGTACCTTCTGTTTTTTTTGCGGATCCATTGAAATGAATGGTTCCATATACGGTCCGTATACGGAACGCAAAAAAGGAATGTAAACGGAAATAAAAAACGTTCATGTGCAAGAGGCCTAGCTATAATGGGGACAGGGCGTAGATCCGGCCGCAACCTGGCAAATATGCAAATATGTCCACAATCACTCGCAGCGGTATTTGTCTGGCTGATTTTTGGAATATTTGCCAGGTTGCAGCCAGATCTCTGATGGTCCCCATTATACTGGTTTCTTTACAGGCATAATATTAAATAAATGGTATATTACTGAAATGAGTTGAAGAAAAATTGCGCCATTTTTATTTCCACTGTTTAACAATCGCCATAATGTGTTCACTATATTGTCCAGGTTATTATGATTACAATGATACAAAATACTGTTCTGTGATATTTAATTCTAAGTATGCTACCGAAACTCATTTATTGTAATGGTTTTTGCTTCAATATTTTAAATTTTTTTGCAGAAACTTTGCAGAGAAAAAATCGTGAAAACAACAGTTAAATTTTCCTGCCAAAACGTTTGATAAATATATTGCAAATATATGCACTGGGAATCAAGTTTCAGATCTTCTGTACACATGGCAAGAGCCTTAGCCACTATACAAGATGAGAGGAAACGAACTGGAAGCATCAGCATGGAGGTAAGTATTTGTGTTTGTTATTTATTTATTTTTATGTACTGGTGCATATAGTAAGGGAGTATTTTGTACTGGCACCCATTAAAAGGTGGCATTTTTTATATTGCCATACATTATAAGAGGGTGTTTATTGTACTGGCATACATTATAAGGGCGCATTTTTTGTACTGACACACATTATAATAGGGAGGTATTATGGTGGGTTTTATCTGGGGAACCAGGAGGAACATGATGGGGGCATGCACTACGGGGGCATTATCACTACTATTATTACTGTTGGGGACACTGAAGGGGATACTATTACTGGGAGAGAACTATTACTGTTGGTGGGACGTTTGGTAGCACTATTACTCTGGGGGGCACAGTGGCACAGTATCAGCTTAGCGCAATAATTTATGGGGGACACTATGTTTGTGGTACCATTCCTGTATTTGCTAGACACAATTATTTTGAGGGCAATACATAGAAACCTGCCATACACATTATACTTTTTTTTACCTTCCCTATGGGCAACTGTTAATGGGTTGTCCATGATTTTACTGTTGATGGCCTGTCCTCAACATAAGCCATCAATATCTGATCAGGAGAAGTCTGACACCTGGATCCCACCAATCGTACCTTTCAAGGTCTGTGTTGAAAGTTCATCTATTGTGTAGTGGATAGAGCTGGTTACTTCAGCGCTGCTCCTATTGATTTCAATGGTAGCATTTCTGCAGTATCTACTACACAATGGACAAAGCTGTGTAGTTTCCGCATCGGATCCTACTGCAGAACATCTAATCAGAGAAGGTCGCGGCTTTCAGACATCAAATATTGATGGCCTCTCCTGAAGAAAGGCCCATGATAGTAAAATCGTGGACAACTCCTTTAATGACTTTCCATGCAGAGGACTTGACAGACTCTTATTTTCCAAAAATATCCTGGAAACTTGTGGTTCATCAAAGTAACAAACATTATGCCCTGGAAAAAATACATAAATCTAGCAACATGATTGCTGTATATAAACTATACTTTTTTGATTAAACTTCCTTGTCTGAGGGATCTTGTCCTTTGTATAGGACAACAAAATCAGAAGACATATTACATTTTCCAGTTTGATCGGTTTGATAAATTTGGTTTAACTGTGTAATACGCTGTCGTCAGGTTTTTAATGAATCCTTTGGGCATGAGTAGTTTCATTTTATGTTTTCTTATGAAAGTCCTATTCTGGGAACAAAGACGATCTGTTATCTGGGAAAATGTAGACTTTTATCAAGCGCCACTGTCTTGAAGTAACGCGTCGTGTACTTCCATCCTCGCAACATAAAGGTTTAGACAACATTCTCTATACAGAATTTAGAGAAGCGCAAAATGCAAATAATGAGACGCGATGACTTTTGCCCTTAATATGCATATTTATCCGTCTCAACTAAAGTTGGCAGATTGCCACACAAAACGAGCCCCTGCCATTTAGATTCCAATGCAAAAATGAATAGAGCTGCCCTGTTCTGCCGAATCTCTTTAAGACGTCTTCTTTTCCTTCGTTCTGTTGAAAAAAAGTTAATGTAAAAGATGCTGATACCAATTTCACAATTCACATATGATGGCAAAATCCATTATCTACAGAAGAATAGTGAAGAAAATATTTGATCAAAGGGAAAGAGTGAAAGATGGGAAGATAAGGAAAATTGCTGAAGGTCGTGTTACTGGAGAGATAGGAGCTCAGTAATGTGTGATTCGTTTCAGTTTCCGGAAACCGGCGACGTCTTCACGGTAAAATATTTCAGTCGCTTTCATATATTTAACTGATTTGCTAATAGATGTGATTATGGTATTTGTTTTAAGCCGACTGCAAAACTTTTTACATAAAATGAGGATTAATACACTGTTTCAGGATATTTAGATTTGAAAGGTGACTGAAATAGTCTAAAAGATACTCAGAACTAAAATACGGAATCACAAAATATGATTTAAAGGGTTTCTACCACCAGAAATACCGTTATGTAGCTGACTGATATAGCGATGCGCCCATGTCAGCACTACATAACAGTGTGTTTCTAACAGTCCCTGCAGCCGTTTTTGGAAAACAACCACTTTTATAATATGCTAATGAGCCTCTAGGTGCTATGTGGGCGTAGAATCAGCACCTAGAGGCTCCGTCCACTCACGCTTTATCCCGCTCAGCTCTTGGTTCTGCCCGCTCCTCTTGATTGATGTCACTGTTCCCTGCATCGCTGCCGAAATCCCGCGCCTGCGCCGTTCACTTATGTATTCAGCGCAGACGCAGTAAGTGAATGATGCGCTCCTGGTGCCAAATTCCTCTCTGCGCCTGCGCCGACTACGTCACCGTGAGGAAGCCGGCATCAGGAGAGCGTCCTTCACTCACAGCTCCTGCACTGAATACAGAAGTGAACGGCGCAGGCACGGGATTTCGGCAGCGATGCAGGGAACAGTGACATCAATCAAGAGGAGCGGGGCGGGCAGAACCAAGAGCTGGGCGGGATAAAGCGTGAGTGGATGGAGCCTCTAGGTGCTGATTTTACGCCCACATAGCACCTAGAGGCTCATAAGCATATTAGAAAAGTAGTTTTTTTCACAAAAACGGCTGCAGGGACAAATGTCAGAAACATACTGTTATGTAGTGCTGACATTAGCGCATCGCTATATCAGTCAGCTACATAACAGTATTTCTGGTGGTAGAAACCCTTTAAAGAAAGTACATTAGGATTCAGTATTCAACAATAGTTCAAGAATTAGTCAAGAGTCCATATCATGCCCAACAAATAGCTCTTCAGTCACTGATACCTATATACTTGTAGCCTTCCAAGAAGAACATTAGGTAGCAAACATTGATAAGACAAGTTTTTTTGGTGCTCAAGGGGAGATGTTTAAAAATACTACTACCCCTTTCCCACTCTCAATCACTGTTGGGGATATTAGCTTTCCATCTCTTTCCTCTTATATATTGAATATACAATATTGCATACAACCTTAGTCCCACTTATGCCTCTAAAACAGCTATGACCAATTTGAGACATGGACTCCTAAGACCTCCGAAGGTGTACTATGGTATCTGGCACCAAGACTTGCAAGTTGCAAGATAGCACCTCTGCAGCGAGCCCCTGAGAAGCTGGTGTGGAGGATGGGAATGGTAGTGGCCCTAAAGAGATGTTGTGTCATGGTGTATTGTGCATGGTAGTTGCTCCCTGAGGATCGGTGCAGTGGAAAGGTGATTTAAAGAATCACGCCAGAAGTAAACATATAGCAGTTTATCTTTATATCCAGCGGTATTAAGTACAAAGTGCAGTTTCTGGCACCAGTAGGTATGGTGGCTGATTGTGTGGCAATTAAATGGCACTAGCAGGCACTTGTGGATATAGAAGTCAACCGTGAGATTCAGGTTTGTAATTAGTATGATCTGATTGTTGGCTAGGTGATGAGTGTCTGAGCCGTAGTCCCTCACCTGCAGCAGAGTCTGTAAAGCTGTGATTTTGCTGATCAGATAAGTATCGAAGAAGATGGGTCGGCACTGTTGTTGGCACGTGGTGCACGTGTCCAGGGAAGGCGTCCCACTAGTATATAGGGAAAAACTGACCTGCTCTCACTTTTCTTGATGTGGTCTTAGTCTCACTCATCCCTCTTTGACTTTGTTCCAATATAGTATATTCCACAGATGTTTCGGGAGCATTCCGAGGAGGTTTGGTTGTACTGTATGTTTGTAAAATGAGGGGCAGTTTCAATGTCCTGATTTATGTTGGTAATTATACAGGACAGGATGATATGATGTCTAAAAGGTGGCTAAAAGGTCGCTTCGACGGGCATCCTTGTTGCTGCTAAAACCCTACTGGAGTTCCAATTGAGTAGACATATATGCTGTTGAAAGTTATAGACCATCGTAATCGCGGCCTGAAATGTGACACGTATTAGCACATTTAAAGTGAGCTATAATAGGTTTCCTTTAATAGCGCCTGAAAAAGCCCACAAACCTTTGCATTTTGTTAATTGACTGCTACGTTCTGAAACTGAACTTTGATTTCAGCTTCATTCCTAGTGATTTAGTTGGTATGATACTCTAGTAGAAATGAAATTCAGCAATGATATAGAAAATGTGACATTTAAAGATCAATTTTCATATTATAATATGGAAGATATAATATGAAACCGGTGAACACTTAATTGATGTAATGTATCCTAGTAACATGTTTAGGACAGTTTGGCTGCAATGATTGACATCAAAGGCCACCAAATGGATATCTTCACCTAATGGAAGAAGTTAGTTTAAAGGTAAAGACGAATATTAGAAACTTTGAAATATCACTCATCAGAGAAAGATGATTACTAGGGTTGAGCGAACCCAAACTGTAAAGTTCGGCTTTGTACCTAACTTTAGGATTTTTAAATCCCAGACCCGAACCCGAACATTTCAGTAAAAGTTTGGGTTCGGATTCGGTGTTCAGCGATTTCTTAGCGCTTTTTAAAAGTCTGCAGAGCAGCCAATCAACAAGCGTTTAACTGTGTGACCTTAGAAGCCATCACAGCCATGCCTACTAATGACATGGCTGTGATTGGCCAGAGCAGCATGTGACCCAGCCTGTATATAAGCCGGAGTCACGTAGCGCTGCACGTCACTCTGCTGTGCTTAGTGTAGGGAGAGGATGCTGATGCTGTGAGGGAGAGAATAGGACAGAATCTGTTATCAGAACTCCAATTGAACTCAGGGATCTACATAGATATAGTTGTGTGGGTGCAGTGCACAATCTTTTTACCCTGCCCTGAGCCCAGTGCCAGAGAAAAATAACTTTTATCCATCTGTTAGTTAGGTGGGCGGCAGCGGCCATTTTATGCAAGCTCAGTGCACCAGCACTGCATCTGAGCTTTTGTGAAATTCAAATCCAAGCTTAAAATACTGCAATAATAATCTGGCTTTGAAAAAAACACTCATTTTTGGCAATATCCTACATCTGGTGCCTTAGCAGGATTAGTCAGTGTGCAATTTAAGCTAGAAAAACTGTTATAATTTTCTGGGTTTTTTAAAACACCCTTTTTAGGCAAAATACACTATTTTACAGCCCTTGCTGAATCTACAAGTGTGAAATGCAAGGGTTATATACTGCTGTCATATTCTGTTATTAAAAAAAAAAGATTTTTTTTTCCCAAAATACTTAATATTGCAGCCCTTGCTGCATCTGTGATTGTTAAAAACAAGTTTTAAAAACTTCAATACGTTTCTGGCTTTGAAAAAACACCAATTTTTGGCAATATCCAACATCTGGTGCCTTTGCAAGATTAGTTAGTGCGCAATTTAAGCTAGAAATACAGCTATAATTTTCTGGGTTTTTAAAAACACCTTTTTGGGCAAGGTACACAATTTTACAGCCCTTGCTGCTTCTGCAAGTGTGAAATTCAAGGGTTATATACTGCTGTCATATTCTGTTATTAAACAAACACCCATTTTGGGCAAAAAAAATAATTTTGCAGCCTTTGCTGCATATGTCATTGAGAGATGCACACTTTAGATACTGTGGTTCTTTTCTGTTATTTGAAAAACAACCATTTTGGGCAAAAAAACTTAAATTGCCGCCTAATCTAGATCTGTACGTGTGAGATACACACTTTAGATACTGTGGTTATATTCTTCTATAATAAAACACCCTTTTTGTGCAAAATACACATTTTACAGCCCTTGCTGCATCAGCACGTGTGAAATTGAAGGGTTATATACCGCTGTCATATTCTGTTATTAAACAAACACCATTTTGGGCAAAAAACTTTAATTGCGGCCTAGTCTACATCTGTACATGTGAGATACACCCTTTACATACTGTGGTTCAATTTAGTTATTTGAAAAACAGCCATTTTGGGCAAAAAACTTAAATTGCGGCCTAGTCTGCATCTGTACGTGTGAGATACAACCTTAACATAATGTGGTTCTATTCTGCTATTAATTAAACACCCATTTAGGGCAAAATCTTAAATTTGAGAAATATGAGGAGAGCGCCAAATAGGGGAAGTGGCCAAGGTCGTGGTGCTGCTGGTGGAGCTCCTGTTGCAGGGAGAGAACGTGGTCGATCTGTGCCAGCTACACACACAAGTGAAACCCCTTCCTCAGGTGCGAGTAGGCGACAGAACCTGCAGCGGTATTTGGTCGAGTCTAATGCGGCTCTACGAATGGTGAGGCCAGAACAAGTACAGGCGATAGCAGATTGGGTTGCTGACAGTGCCTTCAGTTCCTTCACATTATCTCCCACCCAGTCTCCTGCTGAAAGATCAGAGTTGGCACCTGCAGCTTTTTGATGACTCTGTTAGCAGGGTTTCCATGGGCCATCCAACTATCCCTGCCCCAGAAGTGGAAGACATTGAGTGCACTGATACCCAACCACTTATGATTCAAGATGAGTACATGGGAGGACCATCGCAGCACGTCTCGGATGATGACGAAACACAGGTACCAACTGCTGGGGCTTTCGAAAGTGTGCAGACCGACAAGGAGGGCAGGGGTGAAGACTGGGTGGTATATGATGTGGAGGACAATTAGGTCCTCGACCCCACATGGAATCAAGGTCATGCGAATGCCCTGTGTAGTTTGGAGGAAGAGGCGGTGGTCGGACAGAGCCACTATCATAACAGAAGAGGGAGTAGGGTGCAAAAGTGGAGTGTCCGTCCTCTAGACAGTACGCCTGCTACTGCCCACCGCAGCAAGGGACCGAACACACCAAAGCCAGCTCCAAAGAGTTTCCCTGGCATGGCAGTTCTTCAGACAATGTGCTGATGACAAGACACGAGTGGTTTGCACGCTGTGCAATCAGAGCCTGAAGCGAGGCATAAACGTTCTCAACCTGAGCACAACCTACATGACCAGGCATCTACAGTAAGTGCAAAGCACCAGCTGCGGTGGATTAGACACCTCAAAAACCAAGAAAGGTCTCTGGATCCTCCTGCTTCCTCTTCTGCTGCAGTCTCGGCCTCTTCATCTACCTCTGGAGTGACAGTGCCACCTGCCACCCCGCAAACAGAGGATATGCCAGAAACACCACCAACCATCTGGGTCATCAAGCATCTCCACACGTCCCACGGAAGCGTTCAGCTCTCTATCTCCCAAACATTGGAGCGGAAGAGGAAGTACCCCCCCTACCCACCCGCGATCCCTGGCCCTGAATGCCCTCTGGTGGAGAGGGAGAGTTTTAAAAGCCTTATGGCGGAGGTGGCGGAGCTAGCGCCTGCAGCAGATGACTGTGTAAGTGTTCAGATCTGTGTGTAAAATCGCCCTACTGGCTTGAAATTTCAGCCTGGAGCAGTCATTATGGTGAAGATTGGGGGACCCAATTCCGGAGAAGGACCCGACCAAAAAAAGCCCTTCTGAGCAAAGGGGAAATGGACAAGTTTATTAAAAAGGCTGCCTTTGCCTATGTGGCGCGTGAAGCCAAGATGGCGCCGGTCTCCCCGCGCTCTACCAGCCGCACACAGAAAGACAAGCCCTGAAGCCGCTCCAGAATGAGATGAGGCTCTAAATGCACTCCCGCTCTCCTGGGCTTATTTTAAAGACACCTTGGGGTCCTCACTATCAGCAGCCCTTGAACCCTTAAGCTCCGACCTGTCGGCCATTAAACAGGACATCAAACACATAGGGCGGAGGGTAGAGTCCCTCGAGGACTCTCAGTATGCCATTCTAAAGCACCAACAAGCGGTCTCCCAACATATCGGCACTATCTAATCAAATTTGAACACTATACTGTGCACTGGAAGATCAAGAAAACCACGGAAGATGCAATAATCTGCGCTTCTGCAGCATCCTGGAATCAGTCGCTACGGTAGATATTCCCCATACAGTGACTCAAATTTGCCTATCTCTCTTAGACCCTGACTCCACCCACGATGTGATTTTAGAAAGGGCCCACAGGGCGCTGAGACCTAAGCCTGCTACGAACGCCCCTCCGAGGGATATAATCTGCAAATTCCTTACTTTCCCAGTGAAAGAAGCTATTCTAGCTAAAGCCCGCCAGACGGGAGAGGTGACTTGGGATGGCTATACTGTCTCCATTTTTCAAGACCTAGCTCAGATTACTCTACAAAGAGGAGAGCCCTGAAGCCCCTAACGGACTGGCTCAGATCACATTCAATCCTATACAGGTGGACCTTTCCATTTGGCATCTCCTTTTTCTACGAAAATCACAGTCTGGCTGTTTCCTCCTTTGCGGATCTCGATCAAGTATACAATCACCTGAACATCGGCCCGCTGAATATCAAGAACTGGGAAATAGTACAAGATCTCTCTTCTCTTCAGAGCCTCCCTACAGCCGAACACTGGGAGAAACAACGCACTCCTAGATCCGTCAAGCACAGGAGAGAAGCCTCTCTTTCCACTCCAAGACGTCTACCATTGGGAGAATGAGAAGTCCCGAATTCTGGATCTGATTTTTCGTCTCTCATCTTCCTCTCCTCCATACTCATTTGCTTTTCCAATTTTCTCCACCCTCTAACTTACGCTATTTCCTTTACACTTCTGATCTTTCAATCAGCTGTCCTTCTTCATATTTCCCTCCCCCCCCCTCGACTATTATTCCAATTGTATTGTGCACGACTACTGCTTTATATTAGGGTGATAACTCTTATGATTACCATATCCCCCTTGGGTATTATCTTACTACCTTGCGCTATTACGCATTTGTTACTGTTTTTAGTGTTTTTATGGTTTTTCTTTATGGTTTTTCTGCAACCTCGTACTCTGCTTAAATAGATCATCACTGAGATATCTATTGTGTCCCCCTTGAACCAATGTGATCCCATTATGGGTGGTTCAGCTAGATCCTGACGTCTATACATCGATATGATGACTAGTCTTAAGATTACCTCATTTAAAGTCAAAGGCTTTAATTCGCCTTCTAAACGTTCTTTTTATCAAGAAGAAACAAACCTCAGTTCTGTTTTTGCAGGAAACCCATTTTTAATTCAACAGATATCCAGATCTCTCTCGTTCTAGCTTCCCAGTATGGTTCCACTGCGGGTCAAACTCATCTGCCTCCAGAGGGATCAGCATTGGCTTTAGCAGTAATATACTGCTTTCCAATACTGTTCCCATCAACAAGACGCTGAAGGCAGATACTTGCTGCTATAAGGCACTATTGGTAACTGTATGTAGACCCTTATTAATGTATATGCCCCCAACGTCGACCAGGCGGCCTGGTTCAAGAGCCTTATTCCTATTATAACCCCCTTCCAAGAAGGTACCGTGATTTTAGGTGGTGACCTCAACGTCACTCTAGACCCGGTATTAGACTCATCCACCAGCAAGTCTGCATTGTCTAAACGCGCACTTCGAACAATTAGTAATTCATTAGCCGATTTGCACCTAGTTGACGTTTGGAAATTAATAAATCCTTCTGTAAAGGAGTATACCTTCTATTCAAATTTACACGGTTTATACCAGAGACTTGATTATTTATTAGTTTCTAGGGAACATATTCAATCCTGTCTTAACCCGTGTATTGATTCAATCCACCTTTCTGACCATGCCCCTATATTTATTTATATTTCCCCCCCTCATGCCCCTCCCAGGGCATTTAAGTGGAGACTTAATGAGAAGCTCCTTTCTAACCCAGACCATGTCTCCAAACTAAAAATAGCCTTGGAAGACTTCTTTACTTTAAATGCCCTTCTGGAAACCTCACCCCACACTTTGTGGGACACCCATAAAGCTTACATGCGAGGGCAACTTATTAGCTTGGGTTCTCATGTTAAAAAGCTAAGAACGGCCCAAATCGATAATCTTCTCCTGAATATAAAAAAACTGGAGACTTAACATAAACAAACTCTCTCTGGCCCACAACTTGCTGATCTCACCAGACTCCGCTCCGAACTGAAAAACCTATTAAATACTGCTTCAGCTAAGCACTTTCTTATCTCTCAATTAAAAATTTTTTCCCACGGCAATAAAGCCTTGAGATTCATGAAGAGCAGGATAAAAAAAAGACGTTCCCAAAACCATATCTGTGAACTCCACACCAAAAACGGTGGGACTGTCATTTAAACCAAAGATATTGCCTCTCAATTCCGAGACTTTTACCATGCTCTATATAATATTCCTAAAGCTACCCCTCCAACTGAGGTTCCCTCCCACTCCAAAGCTATTCAGAAGTTTCTTCAGTACCTATCCCTCCCGGACTTGAATCAATCCCAAAGGATTTCCCTAGAATCCCCCTTTACGACCAAAGAATTGAAAGAAGCTATAAAACAACTCCCAAGAAACAAAGCTCCCGGACCAGATGGTCTCTCTGCTATATACTATCGCATCTTTAGTGACTCCCTCGTTCCTCACTTACTTTCACTCTTTAACCAGTCTCTTAAAGGAGTATCTTTAACCCCAGATATGAACAGAGCGCATATTTCAATTATCCCCAAAATCGGAAAAGACCCAGCTTACTGTGAAAATTATCGTCCCATATCCTTATTAAACCTAGACCTAAAACTCCTGGCTAAAATACTTGCTAACCGCTTATCCCCGCTATTGCCTTCCTTAATCCACAGAGACCAGACCGGTTTTGTCACTGGAAGGGAGGGTAAGGATAACTCAATGAGGATCCTGAATGCCATCTTTTATGCTAAAAGAAAACCCTGCCCATTAGTCCTTGTCAGCACCGATGCTGAAAAGGCTTTTGATAGAGTCAACTGGGACTTTATGTGCCTTGCCCTTATGAAGTTTGGACTTCCCGACCCCTTCATACAGGCGGTTTTCTCAATGTATCACAATGCCTCGGCGTCGGTGCTGATAAATAACACTTTCTCTCCCCCCTTCCCCATTAAAAACGGAACCTGCCAAGGTTTCCTGTTATTCACTTTAGTCTTTGTACTGGTCATAGAACCTTTGCTTTAATCCATACGCCAGGACCCCTTGATTGAAGGCATCAAATTAGGCGGCCAGCAACACAAAACAGCGGCTTTCGCAGACGAT
Organism: Bufo gargarizans; assembly: GCF_014858855.1. Taxonomy (NCBI): domain Eukaryota; kingdom Metazoa; phylum Chordata; class Amphibia; order Anura; family Bufonidae; genus Bufo; species Bufo gargarizans. Next base: position 47,046,788 of record NC_058082.1, on the reverse strand, counting down.
TTATTACTCCTAACCACCAACCCACCAAAGTAGCCTTATTCTGTCTTGCCCTTTGGAGAATGAACTTATTGTCTAGGCTGCTGAATCCTACCTGAAACTTCAAGCAATAAGTGTTTGAACTTTACTTGATATACTTGAAGCCTTACATTTTAGTTGTATGCCTGTTCTCTTTATGTTTTTCAGGTCCTCAGACATCAAGCAAATTGTACTGTTGTTTATTTGCAATTATATAACTACCGTTATGGTTTAAATAGTGCCATTTTCAATGCAAGACGGGGAGTGTGCTGCTACGCAGTTAAAATCTATATAGTTTATTTCATTGAACCATTCATATATTCTATATTTGGTTACATGCTCCCATCTAGTGGCCGTTTTTAGTAATGCACTTGTTTTTCTGGTTCGTGATATATGTCATTCATTTCATTGCTCCACCCCTTCTACTGTGTACCTCACTTCCTGTTTCTTTATACTGCTCCCGACATTTGCACAAGGTACACATGTATTCTCATGTAAGCTTACAAGAGCATCATCTTTTGACCGACAATACCGGAATCCATCTGTTCTGCTGTACTCTGTTATCTGGCTTACAGAATAAAACAACTTACACAGATAAACTCGGTGTTGGTGAGTTCAAGCTATCTGATAAGGATTGTACGCAGTGATTATATCTGCTTATACAGGCCAGGCATAGAGGTCTCACTAGGGATAAATCGCTATTACAACAATCGGAGTCAGAATAGCCGGTGTATTATAGGCTATTTGGTGGAAGCAGGGATATCACACCCCTCAATCAGTATTTTGTTGAAGCAGGTATATAGAACCCCTTAATCAGTATTTTGTAGAAGCAGGTATATCGCACCCCTCAATCAGAACTTTGTGGAGACAGGAATATAGAACCCCTAAATCAATATTTGGTGGACGCAGGTATATCGCACCCCTTAATCAGTAATTTGTGGAATCCGGTGTATCATAGGCCTCAATATTTGGTGGAAGCAGGTATATTGCACCCCTCAATCAGTATTTTGTGGAAGCAGGTATGTAAAACCCCTTAATCAGTATTTTTGTAGAAGCTGTTATATCGCACCCCTCAATCAGTATTTTGTGGAAAGAGGTATATAGAACCCCTGAATCAATATTTGGTGGAATCAGGTATAACGCACACCTCAATCAGTATTTTGTGGAAGCAGGTATATCAAATTCCATAATCAGTATTTTGTGGATGCAGGTATATCACACCCCTCAATCAGTTTTTTGGGGGGCAACAGGTATATCACACCCGTTTCAAATATTTGTTCCAATAACGCTTGTCCCTCTATATACCTGCGGTATTGCAGCACAACCGCACATAACTGCTGCACAATACAAATGCACTATACTATACTTTCTATGTGAGAAAGTATATTATAGGTATATCACACCCCTCAATCAGTTTTTTGGGGGGCAACAGGTATATCACACCAGTTGCAATTAGTTATTCCAATAGCGTTTGTCCCTCTATCTAGCTGCAGTATCGCAGCAGAACCACACACAACTGCTGCACAATAGAAATGCACTATAATATACTTTCTATGTTAGATAAATCACACCCCTCAGTATGTCACACCTATAGATAGCGCACCTATACCAGTCCTTAAAAGGACTTTTGTGGCCCTACTAGTTGACGTTTGGTGTCCCTAACAGTCTGTCCCTGCTCCACAAAGCAACCTCTCCCTACACTGGCAAAACACAGAATGTAAAATGGCTGCGAGATTGGGTTCTGTTATAGGGTGGGGGTATGTCCATGTGCTGAAACGTCTTAATTGGCTGTCCTGTCCCACCTGATGGATGTGTCATGGGTCAAAGTTCGGCGCAATGCAAAAGAATATGGCGCATGCGATCATCGCCATATGTTCGCATGTTCAGTGAATCGCGAACGAGCAAAGTTCGCTGCAAAACGACCGCCGGGCGAATCGCAAGGCCATCTCTAGGGGTCGCCACTCCTCCCTCTCCTTAGTGGAAGGGTACTCTTCTTCCCTCCCCTCTGCGACACACGTCTGTTACCTGCCATCTCAGACATGATAGGCATTCGTTTTGACCGCACATTTAGTCTACCAATTTCTCCATACCCCGATGAAGTTGGCACCTAATGCTAGGGCCGTGATGGCGAACCTATGGCACGCGTGCCAGAGAGGGCACGCAGAGCCTTCTCTGTCGGCACGCGCGCCCTAGCCTATATATATGTTTAAAGAGGAGGATCGCGATCCCGTCCTGACTTACATTAATGTGCGCCGAAAACAGAGGGGAGGGACTGGAGTCTGCATCAGTGAGCCGCTTGCCGAACACAGAGGGGAGGGACTGCAGTCTGGCATCAGCGCTGCAAAGACAGAGGGGAGTGAGAGGGGAGGGACTCACTGCGCGCCTCCTGCAATCAGGAAGCAGAGAGGGCGGCCGCAACATGTGATGTAATATGGGAGGGGCGGAGGCAGAATCAGAGGACCGAAAGGAACACTGCAGGGAGCTCACTACCCTTCAGTATTCCGTCAGTAACTGCTTGTGGGTGTCAGGTAGAAGCATAACGCTGGTTGGCTGAGCTTCTGCCAATCAGCGTTATGCTTCTTCCTCTGCTGTATCAGTACATCATCTTGCTCTGTGTGTGGTGCAGCCTGGACCCACGAGCTGATCAAGCAGTGAGAGAATCACATCTTGCCCTGGTATAATTATTTTTTAACTGACTGAGGGGACTCAGGGAGCACCCCTGTTCCCCACTCATACACCTCCAGACTCCAGCCCAGTGTATGGGAGGTGGTAGAGGGGTCCTCCTCCCTAAGGGCCCACGTACGCGACCAGTCTAAGGCTAGTTTCACGCTAGCATCAGGACGGATCCGACAGCCTGTTGGATCCGTCCTGCCGCTAGTTCACGTGTGGCCCCGAACTGCTGCTCATCCCCATTGACTATAATGGGGGCGGAGGTCCGGCGGCAGCACTCGGCGAGAGGCCCTTGGACTAAAACCATGACATGTCCGACATTTAGTACGGCAGCCTCTCACCAAGTGCTGCTGCTGGAACTCCACCCCCATTATAGTCAATGAGGATGAGCAGCAGTCCGGGGCCACACGTGAACTAGCGGCAGGACGGATCCGACGGATCCATCCTGTCGCTAGTGTGAAACTGGTGGGCCATATGTCCCGGACTGGTATTGATCATGTGCAGATGAGCACACAACATCATAAGATCTTATGATTGTGGGACATTAGTCCCGCCGGCAGCCCAACATGCACAGCATCACAGTAAACTATGATGTTGTGGGCTCCCCTGTACACAATCAATGCCAGTCAGGGATATCTGGTCCGCTCACGTTATTTTAATGAAAAAAACTGATCTCCGCCGGTCCCCAATTATAGCGAACAGGGCCAGGTGAACTTCCGGCAGTACACGTGGTAGTTACGGATCCGGCAGGCTGTTCCCCCACCGGAAAAGCCTGCCGGAGAAGGCTGCCGCTAGTGTGAAAGTAGCCTAAGTTGGGAAGTGTTAAAGTTACCATTATTTTTCCATTCTGAATAAAGAAAAAAAATAAGAATCCTGTAAAAAAAATAAAAAAATCCTGTGCATCAGTTGCTCATTTAGCATTTATTTGATCCATTTCTGTGTGATCCTTTAGGCCTCATGCACACGACAGTGAATAATGGCCGTGTGACTGCCGTCTAAGTAACGTCCGTCACACGGCCATAGCACCAATGAAAGTCTATGGGGCTATTCACATGGCCGTTCTTTTAACAGCCAGTGAATAGCATCTGTCCAAAAATAGGACATATCCTATTTTTGTCTGTTTCCACAGCCATGCAGACCCCACTGAAATCAATAAGACCGTTTTTAACAACTAATTGACGAGTACACTTAAATTAGGGGTTTAAAAAAGTGTCCCCCATGGTTTAAATAATGCCCCCATGGTGACCCGCAGCAAAAAAAAAAAAAAACTCACCTCATCCTCTTGCTCACGGTGAGGCAGTCTCTTCTCTCTTCATTGAGCAGGACCTGCCGAATTACCTGCGATGTGTGTGTTTACGTAATCACGTGGGAGCGCGCAGTGATGTCATCACGCACATCGCAGGTCCTGTCCAGTGAAGATAGAAGAGACTGCTGCAGAGCGAGCAAGTGGATAAGGTGTGTTTTTTTTTTGTGTAAAATCAAGAAAACAGAAACAACGGTGGACCATTATAGGGGCATTGTTTAAAGCATGGAGGAAATTAAGATGGGGCATTAAAAAAAAATTATTCATACCCTACGGGGGGCCATTATTTAAGATGGGGACCTACATTGGGGCATTAATAAAGCTGAGGGTGCTAAAAACACACACACACACACACACTATGGGGGCCATTATTAAAGCAGGGGACAGTAAAAAAAAAAAATCCTACACCATGGGGGCATTATTAAAGCTGGGGCACTATTAAAAAAATATATTTACACTGTGGGAGACATTATTTTAACTGGGGACAAAATAGGGGGCATTATTAAAGCTCGGGGCAGTAAAAAAAAAAACTTCCCTATGGGGGACATTATTTTACCAGGGAGCCTACATGGGAGCGTTATTAACGCTGGGGGCAGCAAAAGAAAACAAAAAATCCTACACTATTGGGGACATTATTTTAGCTGGGGGCCTACCATCCTGTGGGTGTTCTCAGAAGGGTGGGTCTAGAAATGACTGCCAATCAAATTCATCAATTTTTAACGGACATGAAAAACTGATGCAAAACGGGCATAAAAATGGACACATGGCCAGAAAATGGATGCACACACTGATGCAAAATGGCCATCAGAAACTGACAGTGTGTCCGTTTTTTATGGACGTTTTTTTTCCCCTGTCATGTGCATGTAGCCTTAGGCTACTTACACACATGCGCTTTGCATTCTGGCAGGCTGTTCCCTCTGAGAACAGCCTGCCAGGATGACTTGATTCAGCGCAGCCAGATGAAAATGCAATATCTTCCAGCCCCGTTGAAGTATAATGGGGTACAGATGACATTGCATTTACAATATGTTTCGCCCTATAAGAGACACCAGCCCATAAGACGCACCTAGGTTTTAAAAGGAGGACAATAAGAAAAAAATATTTTTCATTAGACCTCCGATCAGACCACCAATCAAACCTCCAATTTTAATAAGAACCTCAATCAGACTTGGCTCAGACCCAAATGTAAATGTCTCATCCGCCCCCATGTGTCTCATCAGTCCCCGTGCGTCTCAGGTCATCCCCCATGCCTCTCATCAGCCCCAAGACACAGAGCATATAAAATAAAACACCTCTCCTGCTCTGGATGCCACTGCCATAATGGAAGCGCTCATTAGTATTTGCCCCATAAGACGCTGGAGCATTTTCCTCCCACTTTTGGTGGAAAAAAATGTGTCTTATGGGGCAAAAAATACAGTACATCTGGCTGACCCCTGAAGGATGGACAATTTTTTGTCTGGATGATCTTCCACTTGCATGCTGGAACATACTACCAGACATCTGCTAATGCACTAATGCAGATGTGAAGGTAGCCTTGTCCTGCATGCAGGATTTTTTTTTCCACCTGAAAAGCATATCTGAGATAGAACTAAACATACATAACTGATGCACACAATATTTTTTTTTTTTTTAGCAGGATCCATTTCCATTGCCCTCTTGTGCTGGTGGTCAGCTAATTGAAATGGAACCCCAGCTAAGAATCACTGCCGTAGATTGTTGATTTAAATTAATATCCATTTCTTTAGTGTTAACTAATAGTAATAGCTATTTTTGGTATAGGGATAGATTTTATTGGGTGCTTCATTTTTCTTTTTAATGTTGTGTATTTGTAGACTCCAAGTCTTGAACACCCAAAAATGAGTGCAGCAAAAAAAGCAAAAATAGATAGTGGAAGATCATTCCAAGAGGCCTGGACAGAGTCATTTGGAGTGATTGAACGCAATGGGAAAGCGTTATGTATTCTGTGTAATGAAACTGTTGTGTGTCGCACATCAAGTGTCAGACGCCATTTGGACACAAACCACAAAAGTGTTGCCTCACTTGGTGAAACTGAAAGAAAAGTGTTTCTTGAAGGAAAATTAAGAAGCTATCATTCCCAGTACCGTAGTTTTTCCAACTACCTTTCTAAAACAAATCATCTGACAAATGCCAGTTTTCAAATTTCACTATGCCTAGCAAAACATGGTAAGCCCCTCTCTGATGGGGATATTATAAAAATGGCCATGCTGTCTGGGAGTAATTCCCTTTTCCATGATTTCCCAAACAAGGATAAAATTATTCAGCGCATCTCTGAAATGCCACTTAGCAGAAATACTGTTAAAGACAGAGTCCAGCGCATGGCCAGTGATGTTAGTCAGCAGCTCACCACCGACTTACAAAAGGCAGCCTGTTACTCCATGTGCTTGGACGAAAGCACAGATATAAATAATCATGCAAGGTTAGCAGTAATTTTGCGTTATGCTGCTGGTGACATCATGAGAGAAGAGCTGGTGAAACTAGTGTCTTTGCCTAAAAGAACACAAGGGATAGATATCTACAATGCTGTGATGGAGGTTTTTTTGTCACAAGACATAAGACCAGAAAAAGTGGTTTCAATTACTAGTGATGGGGCGCCTTCTATGGTGGGGGCAACATCTGGTTTCATACAGTTCTTTGTTAAAGAAACAAAACATGAAGTCATTCAGTTCCATTGTATTATACACCAAGAAGCTCTTTGTGCCAGGGAAAGCAGCAAAAAATTTGACGATGTCCTCCAAGATGTCACAAAAATGGTGAATTACATCATGGCTCGCGCTCTGAATTGTCGACAGTTTCAAGCACTTCTTGAGGAGGTTCAGGCCCAGTATAATTGTTTACTTATGTACAATAATGTACGGTGGCTGAGCAGAGGACGAGTCCTGGAGAGATTTGTTGCCTGTTTGGATGAAATTAGGCTCTTTATGAATGAAAAAGAGCAGGACTATCCACAGCTCACTGATATGGCCTGGCTCACCAACCTCATGTTTTTTACAGATTTTACACTGCACTTCAATGTACTGAACAAACAACTGCAAGGTGTAGGGAAAACAGCAGAAAGGATGTTTTGCGATATCAAAACATTTGAGAGAAAACTACAGGTTTTTGAAAGAGACCTTGAAAGTGAGCAGCTAAAATATTTTCCAAATCTAAAAAAGCATTTAGAAAATGCTACAGCATTTGCAGACAATCCTACCAGCCACCAGGAAATCTACAAGGAATTTTCTAGCATCCTAGCATCGGCGAAGGTGAATTTTAGTAAAAGATTTTTACAATTCCGTAAATTGGAGACAACCCTGTGTTTTCTCACTTCTCCAGATAAAGCCAAATTTGAAGAACTTGATCTTTCCCGCTTAGACTGGTTGGATTTAGGAAGTCTGGAAATGGAGCTATTGGAATTTCAAGAAAGCTCTATCTGGAAAAATAAATTCTCTGACCTGCGTGAAACACTTGAGAAGATAGAAGGGATGACAAAGGACAGCACAGCTAGTTCTGAAAATGAGATCCTTAAAGTGTGGAATTCCCTGCCAAATAACTTTACGTCTATTAAAGCACTTGCGATTGCTTTACTTACTTTGTTTGGATCATCTTATGCTTGTGAGCAGCTGTTTTCAGCTTTGAATTATATCAAATCTGACATCAGAAACAGACTAACAGACGACCTCAGTGCTGCATGTGTTGCTCTCAAACTTACAAAGTATGAGCCAAGATTTGACAAATTGTCAGCATGCATACAACAGCAAAAATCACATTAATTGCAATCTTTTACCTTTTTACTTTTCAATGAAAAGTTGTTTGTATCGTTGAAAGGTCTGTTATTGTATTTTTCTTTTAAAGCAAAAGATGTGAATGTATGAGTTTTCTAAAATAAAACCTCAACATTAAGGTTAAATTGCCATTGGCACTTTGTGATAAGTAAGTGGGTTTTGGGTTGCGATTTGGGCACTCGGTCTTTAAAAGGTTCGCCATCACTGTGCTAGGGTATCAGTGTCTAATTTGATGTTCCATGCCCACATTATTGTTGTGCCTAGTCTGGCACAACCACAGGAGGTGAGTCTTTATACTATACTTACTTTACTAGCTTTTATATATTAACCCTAGAGAGTCCCGTTTTTATATTTTTTGTTCCCTAAGAGCACAGCCATATGGTAAGGTTTCCTGATACAGTTTTAGAAGCCAAAACCAGTGAATTCAAAAAAGAAGAAAAGTCATATCTAGTTTTTTTTACTTTCTTTCCTTTTATGAGCAACTCCTAATATTGCCTTCCAAAACTGTATCAGGAAACCTGCCAGTGTGGCTCTACCCTAAACATCACAGAGCTTGTATGGCAGTGGGCTAGTATGAAACCACATGGCCTCGGTTTGCTGCCTTACAGGTGTAGGAACAGATACATTCTTCCATAGAAGCGATGCTTCTAGGCAGAATATCTACATACATCTGGAATTCATCACAGCGTGCAACATTTTTTTTCTTTTGGATTCATACAGATTAAAATCCAGAGCATATGAAGGTAGACTAGGGGTCCTATGTACCTCTATTACACCTTCATTCAAAACAGAGCCATAATACGACCATGTACATGTACCAAGTAACAGTATCACAATTGTCAGGATTTGGGGATCTGTAGAACCAGTCTCGAATTGAAATCATATATTGTTTCGTCATTGTGCTGAACTTGGAGCAGGGATACCACGGGCCGCTGCCTTTGTTCAGCTGTTTCTGGGATTTAGTAGGTGTGGACTGGTGCATGGTTAATAGATCTGACTAATTTATTGAAAGTGCCCTTCTGCTCGTCTCCTGCAGGTCCGATCATGAACGCTCAGCACTAAGTCTTCACAGACCTGTGATCAGCATGCAGTGTTGTTTCATTCTGCTGCTGTTTTACATGCTCACACCTTTCAGTCACTTAACTTCTGATCTGCCTCCATTTACAGCAGTATTGCGCTTTTACTATATTTTCAGAGTAATCTATAATTTAGAGTAATCTTAAATGGGAACTACAGATTGGTCTGGTATTAAAAAGCAGGAAGTGCTCAACCCCATTTGCAGTGGTGCATCTATACCGGGGGGGGGGGGGGGCGATCCTGCCCTTGTGGTCCGTTGCTAATGGAAATCCCCAGCAAAAATGCATACAAGAGAGGATGCCTGCAGCGGACCACAAGTACCACAATGGACATCCTACACAGGATAGCAATTGTGTGGATGTGACAAGCAGTCAAAATAACATAACAAAAACAAAGACAGGTGCACTATGCGGTCTTACTAACCCTCGTACTGGTGTAAAATTGAGAGATTAGCCATCATATCCTACTTGGAGGACATGTGTGAGCCCGAGCACCGCGCCAAGCTTTCTCAAGTAGCTCGGGACCTAACGCTAAACCTACCTGTGTCATATGGGCAATACCAGGAGCCAGTGGGCGAATTACAGGCACGCAAGGTCCGACTCACAGCAATCTCCCAGTAACCTCCAGCATGTGACCAGGCGTACAGTGGGAGGAGGGAGAGAGCTCTGAGCCCCACCCAAGACTGGCTGATATAGCCCGGGCCTCACATGTGCACCAGAATGCTGCCTGTGGGTGGAAATAAAGGCACATTCAGACTAAGAGTTTCTACACCTCCAAAAATTCTAAATACAAACTACCAATTGGCGTGGCATTAAAAAGCAGAAGTGCTCAACCCCATATACAGTGGCGCATCTATACGGGGGGCAGATCATGCACTTGTGGTCCGCTGCTAATGGCAATCTTAAATGGGTGCTAACTTGTTAAACAACTTCTTCTCAAAGGTTACTTTAGGTGATCCTGAACAAATCTGTAAATCACTTGGATTAAAAATGTTCATGGTATTTTTCCACCCTAAAAACAATTCTGTCATCTCTGCCACAAGGGGTCTCCCTTTTAGGAATTTAGCGGTCTACTCACTAAGTGAATCCAGTCCTTAGCAACATAGACTAAAGTAGTTGTGTCTTTCTTAACTAGCTGGTTCTTTAGCTCATTGAGCTTCTGAGCTCAGAGAAGAGGCCCCTTCCCCATCCAGAGCTCAGTGCTTGAACACCACAGAATGCTCAGCCTCACAGACTGCTGTTTTCTGTATATGACAGCCATATTTTCTCTTCAGTATTTATAGCAAGTGCATTTCTTACTGCAGTCATAATATAATGTATCTATGAAGTGCTTGAGTGATTCTCCATGTGTTGACTTTAGCTTATTAGATAGCATCCTTCACTGGAATGAGTGTGCATCGGTTTACATAGTCCTTGTTTTAGTCAATATGTCCTTGTGTTCTGGATCTTTCCCCTCATGAAATCTCACTCTTCCCCATAAACTGTGTCTATGTCCCCTCAATGCTGTCATGATAATGTTTATTATGAGTCTAGATCTGTGTGCTGCTAGTACAAACTGTCTCTTACAAACCATGTGTGCAGAGGATAGGGGCAAGCATTAGGATAGGGCTCACTGGTGATTGGCCTAAAAGTATGGAAAAGGAAGTCTAGTCCAGTATAGTACTGGCAGACTGCCTGTATTAGGAGACTCCCCCAGACATGAAAAGAATTGTTGGATCAGCACACTGGGTCAGCTAGAAGTCAATATAAGCAGACCAGATCACTGGGAGAGGTTGGAATGGATCCTCACACTGTCCACAGCAAAAGCCGAGATAAATTTGAATAAATCAGTGAAAAGCTGGTAACACCGTTTTAACCCCTTGATGACCAGGCCACTTTTTTGTGTCTTAGCATATGGCAGGTTTTACAATCCCAGCTTTTTTAAATTTGTTGGACTACCAAAATAATGGTTGTAATTTTGTTAACTTTTAAGTGACGCTTAGGCCCCTTTCACACAAGCGAGTATTCCGCGCGGGTGCAATCTGTGACGTGAGCGCATTACGCCCGCACTGAATCCGGACCCATTCATTTCAATGGAGCTGTGTACATGAGTGTTGTTTTTCACGCATCACTTGTGCATTGCGTGAAAATCGCAGCATGTTCTATATTCTGTGATTTTCATAGAAGTAAATGGGGCTTCGTGAAAATCGCATTGCATCCGGATGCCATGCATGCCATGCATTGCGTTACATTTTTAATGCAAGTAACTTAGCAACACAGAATGGATTTTAGAAAGGAAGTTGAGTTGCTCAAGGCAGGCAGGAGTTTGCTTCTGAATTTTCCAGCCCTTGCGGACCATTTTAAAGCAATGCCGAAGACACCACAGGCTATGGATGTTGAGAGGCTCATTGTCCTCGTCCAGGAGAGGTCCTGCATTTGGGATATGCGGTTTTGGGACTAATACGACCAGTATAACAAAGATGCGGCCTGGGTGGAGATAACCCAGGAGCTTTTTGCCACCATCTGGGAGAAAACCAAAGGGCAAAGTCGCCAGAATTTGGGTAAGTAGACAATGTATACATGTGTGATCCTTGCTGTCCTCCCTAGCATAGCACCTGTGATAGTTAATCCTACATAGCACAGCACATGTGATAGTTTATCCTCCATAGCATAGCACATATGATATGTTATCCTCCATAGCATAGCACATGTGATACGTTATCCTCCATAACATAGCACATGTGATAGTTTATCCTTCATAGCAGAGCACATGTGATACGGTATCTTCCATAGCATAGCACATGTGATACGTTATCCTCCATAGCATAGCACATGTGATACGTTATCCTCCATAGCATAGCACATGGGATACGTTATCCTCCATAACATAGCACATGTGATCGTTTATCCTCCATAGCATAGCACATGTGATACGTTATCCTCCATAACATAGCACATGTGATAGTTTATCCTTCATAGCAGAGCACATGTGATACGGTATCTTCCATAGCATAGCACATGTGATACGTTATCCTCCATAGCATAGCACATGTGATACGCTATCCTCCATAACATAGCACATGTGATCGTTTATCCTCCATAGCAGAGCACATATGATACGTTATCCTCCATAACATAGCACATGTTATACGTTATCCTCCATAGCATAGCACATGTGATCGTTTATCCTCCATAGCAGAGCACATGTGATACGGTATCTTCCATAGCATAGCACATGTGATACGTTGGCCTCCATAGCATAGCACATATGATACGTTATCCACCATAGCATAGCACATGTGATACGTTATCCTTCATAACATAGCACATGTGATATGTTGTAATCTGTTGGATGGTATATTTAGGTAAATTTTCCTTTCTTGTCTTTTTATTACAAGTCGATGAGTTAAAGAATCGTTGGCAGAGCTGCAGGGACCAGCTCCGCAAAGGAGCGGTTCCGGGCCCCCAAAGAAAAGGCCATATATATATCGGGAACAACTCATGTTCCTCTGTGAGGTTATGGAGCTGCGTCCTTAAGTTAATTCTACACAATGACTACTACATGTTTATCCATACACACTGTATGTAGACTATGCAGGTAATGTTATTGGTAAAAAAAAAATCATGGCATATTTGCCAATAGCAACCATTCAAATTCCTCCTTTCATGAGCAAAAGTAGGTGACCAACATGACAAGTGGATTAGGATTTGTTACTATGGGCAGCTATGACTCTTCTAATTTCCCCAATGTAGCTAAATGACCCCATATGTAATATGTTGGTAGTATGTAGTACTATGTGCAAAAAATAATTTGATGATTATAGTAATATGTGACGTGAATAGTTATCAAACAAAATACTGTTTATCTAGTAATGTACTATTTTTGAAGAATGGAGGACAACGTAGAGGAGGCAGGGGATGAGTCGGCTCTGCTGCAATCCAGTGCCTGCGAGGAAGATACTCCCTCTGGGCCATCGCAGACGGACAGAGCCCCAGGACCCAGCACGGCGCCATCCAGGCCACCAGCTGTTTCCAGAGGCGATTCCCCCCCCCCCCTTTGGCTCTTCCCAGCCGGGCCAGACGACGGGCAATGCCTCCTGCCGAATCTCTCATAAACACACAGGTTCTTGATTATTTATCGAGAGCCGGCAGGAGGATGAGTTTCTTTATGTCCATAGCCTGGCCTCTTATTTGCGCAGGCTGCCTCCAGAACGAGTACTTAGAACCAAATTGGCTCTCGGAATCGTTCTGGATGCAGCCCAACGACCCTACTAACATTTTTGGGGCCATGGAAAATTGGCACCTCCATGGGAACATGTTTGGCCCCCAGCCAATGCCAATTTACCAGAGCTCACAGCCTCCACCACCGCCTCCTCTACAATTCCACCCTCCAAGGGGTCATTATGGGCCACCTACTCGCCCATATGGCCCACATTATCATGTGGAGTCCTCATATGGGCAGCCTGTCCCCACCTCCTCACAAGTTGCCCCATTGCAGTACTCGGGCCCCCCTTCCCAACCAGCCTACCCTGGCCCGCAGTTTCAGGGCCCACCCTTGCCAATTGGGATTTATACCAATTTGTCATTTTTTTTTATGCATAATTTAGTTTATTTATAAAAACCTTATTAAAATAAAAAGTTGACATGACTAATATGTTTATTTTATAAAAAACTGAGTTTTATTTACCCGATTTATATTGTTACTTCTCTTTATTATATACATTGCATATTTATATTTATGTATCACCAACACATACACCACATTAATAATAGTATACTGTATAGTATTGTATAGTATAGAACTGTAAGTATACTGTATAGTAAGATATACTGTATAGTAAGATACTAAACAGTAATCTTATCCAAATACACTTAACTATATATATATACACTTGTTTTATAGATTGTTCTCTAGATCACTTACACAGACTATTATAAATGTTGCCTTCACCTATATCTTACAATTTCAAAACTTTATTCTGCATATTTCTAATATTTATACATACATACATAACATGTTTTACACAATATAACGTCTTTTAAGTACACGATAGTAAACACAATACAGATGGAGTTATATGCCATGACACATGTAATGATAGTTTTGGTACATCATAATGAGGCCAAGTAGAACTTTATTTATGATGATGGAAAAGCATGCATACATGTTTGGAAACATTTTAAAAATGTGTATGAATGAGGTATTAGTACATATTTCACATACCATGTTGGAAACAATATATGTAAGCAAAAGATGTAAGCTCGCAACCCACGTCAAGGGTCCTTATTATCTTTCGAGTCCCTAACTACAAAATACAAAAGCTAACTAAAATATATCCATCCAGGCAAAGAAAATAACTGGCTAAAAAAAAACGTCCATGAGTCGAATTCTACTGCTGAAAGGGGAAAGAACCAATAATAACAACCAGATTGAACACGTGTGCCATGGCTCATCCTTCCTTGATGCAGCGCCGACACCATGTTCTTCCCGTTGTCGGTCAGCATGGTTCTGATTTTCAGTTGATGCAGAGAAAGCCAGGATTCGATTTCTTCATGAAGGACATGGTGTAGTTCCCCCCTTGTGTGACTCTGTTTCGCCCAGGCAAATGACGTGCAGAACAGTGTCACACTGCCGTACCCTGCACATGTGGTATGCTGGAGGGGCACTGTGAATTGTCACTGCAGTGGAGGCTGAGGACACGGTTGAGAATAAGGAGGCAGAGGCAGACATTGTTGCAGGACCAACGGCGTGAGGCGGCATCACCTGGCCAAGTTGCTGCTGTGGCTGTGTAGGAACCACATTCACCCAATGGGCTGTAAAGGACATATATTGTCACTGACTGTAGTTACAGCTCCACATGTCGGTGTTGCCGTGCACTTTGGCAGACACTGCAGGCTCAAGAACTGGCCCACCTTCTGTTCTACATACGTGTGCAGGGCTGGTAATGCCTTTTTGGCAAAGAAATGATGGCTTGGGACTCTCCACTTCAGCTCGGCACAAGCCATCAGTTCTCTTAAAGGTGCAGAGTCCACCACTTGGAAAGGAAGGGACTGCAGCACCAGCAACTTGGACAGGAGCATGTTCAACTTCTGTGCCGTTGGTTGAGTGCACACATACTGTTGTCTCTTAGCAATCGCTTCAGTGATTGATTACTGACGGAATGACTGATGAGGAGTAGGAGGGCAAGGAGCAGGAGCATCAGGACCAGCAGATGATGGGAAGGACAAACATCTCCCTTCAGCTGAGGTAGTGGAGCTTTGACTGCCTGAAATCGGCTGTGTGCCACTGGATTAATGGGTGGTTGCTGCGGCAAGCTGGACCACCACATCAGAGCCACTGTTTTCCCAGGCCACTTTATGGTGATGCTGCATATGTTGACGCAGGGCAGTGGTGCTAACATTGACACGCTGGCCACGCTTTACCTTCTGCCCACAGATTCTACATATGGCCATGTTCACTTCCTCCGGCGGCTTAACAAAAAACTGCCACACGGCCAAGTAGGTGATTTTACCCCCAACACTACGCACTGACTGACTGCTACCACCGCTGCCTCAGTAAACCCATGCACCGCAACTTCCCGGGCAAGTAGGCTCCTGCAAAGTGGTTAGTCTACCCCGGGCACATTTGGTTCCTGACCTCCCACTGCTGACACCCTGCTGACTCCCGTCCATGCTAGCGACTTGCTGGCTCCGCTGCTGCCTCACGGGAAAGCTGCCATCCTCTTCTCCCGATGATGATGAAGCCCCTTTGTCACCCGGCTCCCAAGTGCGATCAGCTACAACATCATCATCAAGTACTGTCTGCACGTCACTGATGTCCTCCTCAACCGTTTCTGGGTCAGGAGCCTGACTGCTTGCAACACCAGCTCCCATGCCTCTCTTGTCATCACTACTTGCCCGCCTAGTGGAGGAAGCGGCGGATGTCTCCTCCACATCTTGGCTTGCCAGTAGCTGCTGACTGTCTTCTATTAGCTTGTCCTCACTGTATAGTGGAGCTGAGCCCACAGCGTACATTACTTTTTTGGCTGAGGGAACAGAAAAGGACAGAGGCAGGTTGCAAACAGGTGAGGGCACAGGGCCTACACCTGGGCCATGCCAACTAAGGGTTGCGTCTGACGAACCCACTAACTCTTGGCTGGGGGTAATTGGATAAATATGTACTCTGCACACCTGGGATTCCTGTACTTTTACATTAACAATACTAACATTCTATATCTCATCAATTATCTATTTCCAATTTGTCACTACTCATTATGGTATTTTTCTTTCTGTACATATTTATATGCCTTATCACTCTGACCTATTCTATAGTGTATGCTGAGCTATAGTGTATATAGTGTATTTGCTGAGCTATGACCTAATGTATATGTTACCAAATTACCGCAGAATTGTAATTATAATCCTTTCTTATCTTGTCTCTCTACCCTTCTTATTCCCCAATACCATGATTATATCACCCCCTAGTGAATGGCCCCCTCTTCCGCGACTTCTTCCACCTGTTTGGCATCTTACTTATGGTTTTGCCCACATCTTTGCCCACACCGCACCTACAGGCAGTATGCGCATGCACGTGCGCTCGGCGTAATGACGCACGCACCTCCTCCTGATCACCCGGACACAGCGTACGCTCGCTCCCTAATGCAGTGATATGACTACGTCATCACTGAGCGCCCCGCCGGATCGCTTACTCCCGGCGCGTGCGTTCACTCAGCACAGGCACAAGACGCCAGCACGTCATCCTTGAGTGCCGCCCCACACGGCCAGCTACTTTAAAAAGGGCGCCAGATCCATATGCAGCCCACATCCAGCGCATGCCTATTCACCCTGCCTACAGGTATGTAAGGACTCCCATCTACCTTATCCTTCATATCCGGTAATGGAACGATTATACTATTTATGATACAGACTGAATAAGCTAAAATGAAGTCTCTGGAATTATTTTTACCATAGTATCAAATAGATCGCATCCCCCACTCCACTGGAAGCTGGGGTTCTCGCTTTTTAACCCTTACCCTGTGTTTTTTCACACCCTCTGTCTTTTTAGAACCACTATTAGGACTAACCCCCCCCCCCCCCCCCCCTTCCCCTATGTAAAACGCTCCTTCTCTCATTTTTTCTTAATTTCAACAGTATGTCTGTTATACTCAAAAACTTGTGTGATTACATTATATGCATGTTATATATCTCTTTAGACCCCGCTGAAGAAGGTTGCACAGACCAAAACGTTTGGGAATTATCTATCTGATATGGCATAATACTTACTATATGCAAATTAATTGCACTGGATGCACATTAATAACATTCTGTTTACTAAGAATTATATGTGATAATTTATCTTGCAAAAAACTTTTGGAGTTCCGTGGATTTAACTTATAATATCTTGGCTGGGGGTGTCTGAAGTCACTTGCGATGAAGTCAAAGATCGAGTCAACCATTCAAGAACCGCTGGGTTGCTGGTCAAGGTACGACCGCTAGCTGACACTGGGAGCTCAGGCCTCTCGAAGTGACTCCTGCTGCCACGGCCCCTTACTCTGCTGCAACCTCTGCCTGAGCCAGAAACATTTAGGCCTCTGCCACTCCCCTGTGCAAGGCATGGCACTTCTCTGTCTGATATACTGTTAGATCAAATTAATAAATAAAGAGGAAATTAAAACACCCCAAAAAAGTTGTAATTTTCTCACTTCACCACACAACGGCTAATAAGCCCTTTTTTCACACTAATACACACAAAAAAGGGCTTTAGAACATATAACTGCACTGCGGAACGGCAAATATATTTTTCTTTTGCCACTAATGCACACAAAAAAGGGCTTTGGAACATATAACTGCACCGCTAAATGGCAAATATATTTTTATTTTGCCACTATTACACGACAAAAAGGGCTTTATAACATATAACTGCACCGCTGCACCGCTGAGCGGCATGTATATATATTTTTTCCACTAATACACGCAAAAAAAGGGCTTTGGAACATATAACTGCACCGCTGAACGGCAAATATATTTTTCTTTTTCCACTTATACACGCCACAAAAGGCTTTAGAACATATAACTGTCACGGCATGTTGTGGATGGTAAACTCCACACCGAACACAGGAGGGAAGGGAAAAGGTATTAGGCCTGGAAACTAGGGAAAGCGAAAGGTCACCACCTAGTGAATCCCTAAAACAAGCCCTGACTAATATCAGTATGAACAAACCTCGATGGTAGGAATGTTCATACGCCGGAACCTAGAGCCCTATCTTACCCTAAAGGACCCTGGAAATAGTGTCAGGACAAAAGATGACCTGTTCTTTCCCAGCTGAAGGAACAGGAGTCTCCCTTAGGCCTAATACCGAAAGATAGGAGAATACAACAAACAAGAAATAGGGAAAAGAGACTTAACTTCGAAGTATGCGGTGAGCAGGAACTCAGGGGATAACCAAACACCAGCACTTCCACAACCAGAAAGGAACTATTAACCGCATAGCATGATGGGTGAGACCAGACTAAATAGAGGAGTTGGAATGACCATTTCAGCTACACCTGAGACAAGAGGTGTGGTCATAACCAGCAACAACACAGAAACAAGTTAAATCAAAGAGGCTGTCAGATCACATCCCGTGCAGCCAGTCTCTTAGATCTTCTGACCCCTGTCACAGGATAGACAGTGAGAATAACTGCACCGCTGAACGGCAAATATATTTTTCTTTTGCCACTATTACACAACAAAAAGGGCTTTAGAACATATAACTGCACCACTGAACAGCAAATATATATATTTTTTTAACACTAATACATGCCACAAAAGGCTTTAGAACATATAATTGCACCGATGAATGGCAAATATATTTTACTTTTGCCACTAATACACGCCACAAAAGGCTTTAGACAGGGGCGTAACTGCAGGGAAAGCGGCTGCTTTGGGACCCTGACCCAGAAGGGGGCCATCCAGGAGAAGGAGGACTACATGGTTTGGTCAGGGCCCCCTCAACAGTATTACACAATTAAATTATATACAGTGACAGTATAGACAATGTAGAAAACGGATGGATAATAATATTATCCAGTTGGCTGTTTGTCTTATGCTGTAAAGACAAACATATAGTTTCTCCCACGTCAGAGTTAAATGTCAATCGTAGCAGTAATGTCTGGATTATTCACAATATTTATTATATTACATGAAATAAAAACATATATTAAAACCAATCACAATAGAAGGCTTAATAGTTGCTGCAGCAAATATATACGGTGTTAAAATAAATAAGAACATATAAAAAGTCCAATAAAAAATATCCAAAAAAAGATTGGAGCTCTCCACAGAAGAACAGAAAGAAAAGTTTGGAAGATCGGCCACCTAAACTCGGTCAGTATAAATCCACTTCTCGCGAGTACTAGCTTAGGTCACGTGACACCAGACCCGAGATTTCGGCACAACGATCGGGAGGCAGAGGCAGCACACGAGCAAGGTGAGACGCCGAACAATTTAACCACGCATGAAGTAAAGTTACCGTGAGTTTAAACTGGATTCTCTTCTTTATATTCATACCCATTTAATACTGGAGAACCATCTGCTATTACTATCTATAAGAGAACCAGTCCAATATACAGTCAAATAGACTGACACAGACATAAGGAGTGTACAGATTGGGAATACCGCATTACAGCTTTGGTGGATCTGTTCAGAACTGTTCCTTTATTCCCCATCCAGAGATTTTTGGTTCCCCCTTTTTTGGGGGGGGGGGGGGGGGATATTTTTCATTGAACTTTTTATATATTCTTATTTATTTTAACACCGTATATATTTGCTGCAGCAACTATTAAGCCTTCTATTGTGATTGGTTTTATTATATGTTTTTATTTCATGGGATATAATAAATATTGTGAATAATCCAGACATTACTGCTACGATTGACATTTAACTCTGACGTGGGAGTGCCAGTCTCAAATTACATTATAAATAATTTCTTCTTGTTTGATTGAGTGAATCAACTGAGACTAGAGCACCCATTCCAGATTTGTTAGAGGGGTGAGCTTTTTGTCAATATTATATATAGTTTCTCCCACCTGCAATGTTTAGCAGGTGGAACTGCATTTTATTGTCTTCTATTATCTTTTATTGATACTAAACCAATAAAAACTATTGAAACAGAAAACGGATGGAACGGCTGCCGGGCCTGGTCTGAGAGAGCGATCTTTACTAGCCACAGGAATGGGGGTGGCATGAAAGGAAGGGGTTTGCGAAAAAATTACTGGGGGAGGGGGGCCCCATTCAAAAATTTGCTGTGGGGCCAACTCATTTCTAACTATGCCACTGGCTTTAGAACATGTAACTGCATCGCTGAAAGGCAAATATATTTCACTTTTGCCACTAATACACGCCACAAAAGGTTTTAGAACATATAACTGCACCGCTGAACTGCTAATATATTTTTCTTTTGCCACTAATACATGACAAAAAGTGCTGTAATTTTAGCACTTCACCACACAATGGCTAATAAGCCCTTTTTTTCCACTAATACAAGCAAAAAAATTGCTTTAGAACAGGAATGCTCAACCTGCGGCCCTCCAGCTGTTGTAAAACTACAACTACCACCATGCCCTGCTGTAGGCTGATAGCTGTAGTCTGTCCACTCGCATGCTGGGAGTTGTAGTTTTGCAACAGCTGGCGGGCCGCAGGTTGGGCATCCCTGCTTTAGAACATATAACTGCACCGCACAAGGGCAAATAAGACATAGAAATATTTCCTTGTAATAAACCCTGTTAAAGACATTGGTTTAATTGTTTAACAAGGACATAAATATCTCCTACATGACTGTCCTACCTTTCGCATACTTTTCTGATGCTCCGTATTCATTACACAAATTCTCAGCCGGAAGGGAGTCTTTTCTCACATTCAGTGACGTACCGGGTCCCTTCTGCAGAGCGAAGCCTCTTCTTCCACTTCGCAGGGAGCCTGGTGACGTCACCATAAGCTGCAGGCATGGTGCAGAGCGCTCAGAGGGGCGGAACCTCAACGGCAACAGATCGCGCTAAGCCACGTCCCTCCGGTCTGGTGACGTCACCGGGCAGGGCGTGTTGTTTACAATGAAGGAGGCAAGGGAACTATGCTAATTAGCATAGTAAACGCCTCCAATGCAGGCAAATGGGGCGGCAGGCTGGAGATAGAAGCAATACTCGGACCAAATCACGTTTCAAAGGACTGACCCAGCAGGAGTTTAGGGACGTTTCTAAGGGGGGAAGGAAAATGTGCGGCAGGAGGCGGTATATGATTCAAGTGGGGCGGATGCGTGGAGGACGTGGCGATGTGCGGCAGGAGGCGGAATAACAATGATGGAGCGGAGTCACGGTGGAGATGAGTCGTCTGAAAGCACGTGATGCCGCGCTGCACTGGGACCCACAGTGCAGAGCAGCAGGAAGTTAGACAAAAAATAAACAGATGTAAACAGTGCGTGGGGGACCATCGGAGCCGTGTAGAAATTGT
This sequence comes from Bufo gargarizans, assembly GCF_014858855.1. NCBI lineage: Eukaryota > Metazoa > Chordata > Amphibia > Anura > Bufonidae > Bufo > Bufo gargarizans. The sequence goes on along the minus strand of NC_058082.1, from coordinate 47,025,500 downwards.
GAAAATACCTTAAAACATATGAAGGGACCTAGAATCACCTGTTAACAGTGAGTACACTTTAGAAGAAAAAAAAATTGATCCCGGACAACCCCTTTAATGGCTGTAACACCCCAATAACAAGAACGGTTTGCTGGAATTACAGAGCTGTATAATGGCAATATGGATCCCCAGTTAGTGCAGCAAGGTGTAATAGAATTGTTCCTGTTACCCAGGCTGTAACCTCCCCTACTGAACCCTGTTCAATATACTGTAAATGCTGTGGAATGATTCCTCCCTATCCTTTGCCTAAACCTTGAATAATCTTTCCCTGCACTTGTAAATCATTTTTTTTTAGCACAATGAAGTATTTCCTAGCACTTTCCCTAGCGCCTGCTGATGTCTCTCCCTGCACTAAGTACACTGGAAAATGCCAGAATCCAAGATGACTGAGGCTATTTATAGGGCTGTGACATCACAGGACTGGCTGGCTGCTGATTGGCTGCATGCATGGCATTATGGGTGATCCCGCCTTCCCAGAGTTCCTTGCTCCATGTCGTCACACGTGCAGCAGCCATTTTCGGAAAAAATTTGATTCGTTACCACGAAGCATGAGGAAATTCGTATTCAGTGTGAATAGAATTTTTCCTGAAATTCGAATCGAATTCCACTTTGTCAACTTTGATTTGCTCATCTCTAACAGTGGCATCACGGTACAAGGATAATAAACACAGTGATGTCACAGTACAGAGATAATAACCACAGTGATGTCACAGTACAGGGATAATAAACACAGTGATGTCACAGTACAGGATAATAAACACAGTGATGTCACAGTACAGAGATAATAAACACAGTGATGTCACAGTACAGGGATAATAAACAGTGATGTCACAGAACAGGATAATAAACACAGTGATGTCACAATACAGAGATAATAAACACAGTGATGTCACAGTACAGGATAATAAACACAGTGATGCCACAGTACAGGGATAATAAATACAGTGATGTCACAGTACAGGGATAATAAACACAGTGATGTCACAGTACAGAGATAATAAACACAGTGATGTCACAGTACAGGGATAATAAACAGTGATGTCACAGTACAGGGATAATAAACAGTGATGTCACCAATGCCATACAGGATAATAAACACCTTGATGTTGAGAAATGTTATAGTATACTACGGAAAAATTGGTTCAGGCCACAAAATGGCTACTTATCCCTTGTGAAGGTGACAGATACTATTTGAGGAATGGATGGACATGAAAGTGAAATATAGGATATTTTCCTCAATCACAATTCGCACACCACTAGAGGCTAAACTTTAGTACGCTCTTAAAATATGTTGACCAGGGACGGTTTATTTGATTTATCTACATGCTGTATTTCTGCACCACTGGTACTGTTATCCTGTTCGCTTCTCAAAACTCACTTTGATGTTCTAATGCAGTAAAGAAATCTTTTATTTTCGGATAAATTTCACCGTATACAAGGGGTGGGGGAGGAGGGGGATCGTTGGATGTAGAATACTGATGAACGGCATCTCGCTACACATTTCAATGTGTTAATTTCACACATCATTCACTTTAATTGAATGATCACATACAATAGGGTGTTTTTAGGGAAATAGCTGCTGGTAAATACTCATTGCAGGCACAAAACAGTTTGGGATAGTTATAAAAGAGTAAAGAGTAGCCATTGTGGAGGGGTACTTCCCAGTGACTGACGGGCAGAGCCTACAAAACCTTTTCTTTGCTGTCATTCAATTAGTGCTTTATTCAACCGCCTTAGTAAAGATACCTTTGGAATTGCTCTCTACGCCTCCGGACCTGTCACTCTCTCATATGCCTGACTCTCAATGGGTGATCCCTCTTTTGTGACCATTGCTATTTGTCTTAGGCTAGTAAGATACAATATAGTCATTTACTAGCACGAGCCTAGAGTGACTCAGCAACAGTCAAGGTTGGCTTACAGAGTAGAGTTGAGCGAACACCTGGATGTTCGGGTTCGAGAAGTTCGGCCGAACATCCCGGAAATGTTCGGGTTCGGGATCCGAACCCGATCCGAACTTCGTCCCGAACCCGAACCCCATTGAAGTCAATGGGGACCCGAACTTTTCGGCACTAAAAAGGCTGTAAAACAGCCCAGGAAAGAGCTAGAGGGCTGCAAAAGGCAGCAACATGTAGGTAAATCCCCTGCAAACAAATGTGGATAGGGAAATGAATTAAAATAAAAATTAAATAAATAAAAATTAACCAAAATCAATTGGAGAGAGGTTCCATAGCAGAGAATCTGGCTTCCCGTCACCCACCACTGGAACAGTCCATTCTCAGATATTTAGGCCCCGGCACCCAGGCAGAGGAGAGAGGTCCCGTAACAGAGAATCTGTCTTCATGTCAGCAGAGAATTAGTCTGCATGTCATAGCAGAGAATGAGGCTTCACGTCAGCCACCACTGCAACAGTCCATTGGCATATATTTAGGCCCAGCACACACACAGGCAGAGGAGAGAGGTCCCGTAACAGAGAATCTGGCTTCATGTCAGCAGAGAATCAGTCTGCATGTCATAGCAGAGAATCAGGCTTCACGTCAGCCACCACTGCAACAGTCCATTGTCATAAATTTAGGCCCAGCACCCAGGCAGAGGAGAGAGGTCCCGTAACAGAGAATCTGGCTTCATGTCAGCAGAGAATCAGTCTTCATATCATAGCAGAGAATCAGGCTTCACGTCACCCACCACTGTAAGAGTCAATTTTCATAAATTTAGGCCCAGAACCCAGGCAGAGGAGAAAGGTCCCGTAACAGACAATCTGGCTTCATGTCAGCAGAGAATCAGTCTTCATATCATAGCAGAGAATCAGGCTTCACGTCACCCACCACTGTAAGAGTCAATTTTCATAAATTTAGGCCCAGAACCCAGGCAGAGGAGAAAGGTCCCGTAACAGACAATCTGGCTTCATGTCAGCAGAGAATCAGTCTTCATATCATAGCAGAGAATCAGGCTTCACGTCACCCACCACTGTAAGAGTCAATTTTCATAAATTTAGGCCCAGAACCCAGGCAGAGGAGAAAGGTCCCGTAACAGACAATCTGGCTTCATGTCAGCAGAGAATCAGTCTTCATATCATAGCAGAGAATCAGGCTTCACGTCACCCACCACTGTAAGAGTCAATTTTCATAAATTTAGGCCCAGAACCCAGGCAGAGGAGAAAGGTCCCGTAACAGACAATCTGGCTTCATGTCAGCAGAGAATCAGTCTTCATATCATAGCAGAGAATCAGGCTTCACGTCACCCACCACTGTAAGAGTCAATTTTCATAAATTTAGGCCCAGAACCCAGGCAGAGGAGAAAGGTCCCGTAACAGACAATCTGGCTTCATGTCAGCAGAGAATCAGTCTTCATATCATAGCAGAGAATCAGGCTTCACGTCACCCACCACTGTAAGAGTCAATTTTCATAAATTTAGGCCCAGAACCCAGGCAGAGGAGAAAGGTCCCGTAACAGACAATCTGGCTTCATGTCAGCAGAGAATCAGTCTTCATATCATAGCAGAGAATCAGGCTTCACGTCACCCACCACTGTAAGAGTCAATTTTCATAAATTTAGGCCCAGAACCCAGGTAGAGGAGAAAGGTCCCGTAACAGACAATCTGGCTTCATGACAGCAGAGAATCAGTCTGCATGTCATAGCAGAGAATCAGGCTTCACGTCAGCCACCACTGCAACAGTCCATTGTCATAAATTTAGGCCCAGCACCCAGGCAGAGGAGAGAGGTCCCGTAAAAGAGGATCTGGCTTCATGTCAGCAGAGAATCAGTCTGCATGTCATAGCAGAGAATCAGGCTTCACGTCAGCCACCACTGCAACAGTCCATTGTCATAAATTTAGGCCCAGCACCCAGGCAGAGGAGAGAGGTCCCGTAACAGAGGATCTGGCTTCATGTCAGCAGAGAATCAGTCTGCATGTCATAGCAGAGAATCAGGCTTCACGTCAGCCACCACTGCAACAGTCCATTGTCATAAATTTAGGCCCAGCACCCAGGCAGAGGAGAGAGGTCCCGTAACAGACAATCTGGCTTCATGTCAGCAGAGAATTAGTCTGCATGTCATAGCAGAGAATCAGGCTTCATGTCAGCCACCACTGCAACAGTCCATTGGCATATATTTAGGCCTAGCACACAGGCAGAGGAGAGGTTCATTCAACTTTGGGTAGCATCGCAATATAATGGTAAAATGAAAATAAAAATAGGATTGAATGAGGAAGTGCCCTGGAGTCCAATAATATATGGTTATGGGGAGGTAATTAATGTCTAATCTGGACAAGGGACGGACAGGTCCTGTGGGATCCATGCCTGGTTCATTTTTATGAACGTCAGCTTGTCCACATTGGCTGTAGACAGGCGGCTGCGTTTGTCTGTAATGACGCCCCCTGCCGTGCTGAATACACGTTCAGACAAAACGCTGGCTGCCGGGCAGGCCAGCACCTCCAAGGCATAAAAGGCTAGCTCTGGCCACGTGGACAATTTAGAGACCCAGAAGTTGAATGGGGCCGTACCATCAGTCAGTACGTGGAGGGGTGTGCACACGTACTGTTCCACCATGTTAGTGAAATGTTGCCTCCTGCTAACACGTTGCGTATCAGGTGGTGGTGCAGTTAGCTGTGGCGTGTTGACAAAAGTTTTCCACATCTCTGCCATGCTAACCCTGCCCTCAGAGGAGCTGGCCGTGACACAGCTGCCTTGGCGACCTCTTGCTCCTCCTCTGCCTTGGCCTTGGGCTTCCACTTGTTCCCCTGTGACATTTGGGAATGCTCTCAGTAGCGCGTCTACCAACGTGCGCTTGTACTCGCGCATCTTCCTATCACGCTCCAGTGCAGGAAGTAAGGTGGGCACATTGTCTTTGTAGCGTGGATCCAGCAGGGTGGCAACCCAGTAGTCCGCACAGGTTAAAATGTGGGCAACTCTGCTGTCGTTGCGCAGGCACTGCAGCATGTAGTCGCTCATGTGTGCCAGGCTGCCCAGGGGTAAGGACAAGCTGTCCTCTGTGGGAGGCGTATCGTCATCGTCCTGCCTTTCCCCCCAGCCACGCACCAGTGATGGACCCGAGCTGCGTTGGGTGCCACCCCGCTGTGACCATGCTTCATCCTCATCCTCCTCCACCTCCTCCTCATCCTCGTCCTCCTCGTCCTCCAGTAGTGGGCCCTGGCTGGCCACATTTGTACCTGGCCTCTGCTGTTGCAAAAAACCTCCCTCTGAGTCACTTCGAAGAGACTGGCCTGAAAGTGCTAAAAATGACCCCTCTTCCTCATCCTCCTCCTCCTCCTCCTGGGCCACCTCCTGTTCCATCATCGCCCTAAGTGTTTTCTCAAGGAGACATAGAAGTGGTATTGTAACGCTGATAACGGTGTCATCGCCACTGGCCATGTTGGTGGAGTACTCGAAACAGCGCAACAGGGCACACAGGTCTCGCATGGAGGCCCAGTCATTGGTGGTGAAGTGGTGCTGTTCTGTAGTGCGACTGACCCGTGCGTGCTGCAGCTGAAACTCCACTATGGCCTGCTGCTGCTCGCACAGTCTGTCCAGCATGTGCAAGGTGGAGTTCCACCTGGTGGGCACGTCGCATATGAGGCGGTGAGCGGGAAGGCCGAAGTTACGCTGTAGCGCAGACAGGCGAGCAGCGGCAGGATGTGAACGCCGGAAGCGCGAACAGACGGCCCGCACTTTATGCAGCAGCTCTGACATGTCGGGGTAGTTGTGAATGAACTTCTGCACCACCAAATTCAGCACATGCGCCAAGCAAGGGATGTGCGTCAAATTGGCTAGTCCCAGAGCTGCAACGAGATTTCGCCCATTATCACACACCACCAGGCCGGGCTTGAGGCTCACCGGCAGCAACCACTCGTCGGTCTGTTGTTCAATACCCCGCCACAACTCCTGTGCGGTGTGGGGCCTGTCCCCCAAACATATGAGTTTCAGAATGGCCTGCTGACTAGAGTTGAGCGAACACCTGGATGTTCGGGTTCGAGAAGTTCGGCCGAACATCCCGGAAATGTTCGGGTTCGGGATCCGAACCCGATCCGAACTTCGTCCCGAACCCGAACCCCATTGAAGTCAATGGGGACCCGAACTTTTCGGCACTAAAAAGGCTGTAAAACAGCCCAGGAAAGAGCTAGAGGGCTGCAAAAGGCAGCAACATGTAGGTAAATCCCCTGCAAACAAATGTGGATAGGGAAATGAATAAAAATAAAAATTAAATAAATAAAAATTAACCAAAATCAATTGGAGAGAGGTTCCATAGCAGAGAATCTGGCTTCCCGTCACCCACCACTGGAACAGTCCATTCTCAGATATTTAGGCCCCGGCACCCAGGCAGAGGAGAGAGGTCCCGTAACAGAGAATCTGTCTTCATGTCAGCAGAGAATTAGTCTGCATGTCATAGCAGAGAATGAGGCTTCACGTCAGCCACCACTGCAACAGTCCATTGGCATATATTTAGGCCCAGCACCCAGGCAGAGGAGAGAGGTCCCGTAACAGACAATCTGGCTTCATGTCAGCAGAGAATCAGTCTGCATGTCATAGCAGAGAATCAGGCTTCACGTCACCCACCACTGCAACAGTCCATTGTCATAAATTTAGGCCCAGCACTAGTGTTGAGCGGCATGTCCCATATTCGAATTCGCGAAATTTTGTGAATATTCGAAAGAATATTCGTAAAATATTCGCGATTATTCAAATTCGTTATTATTTCGCATATGCGATAATTCGAATTTTCGCATCGCATAATACATATGCTATGCAAAATTCACATGTGCGCTAATGAAATCGCCTTACGAAGATTCGCAACTCAATTCAATCACTAATGTATGAATGCAATGCCCTTTGCCTCTGTTCTGGGACAAGTGTAGATATTCGCATGTGCGCTAATAAAATCGCCTTACGAAGATTCGCACCTCAATCACTTTCTAGGGAATGTGAGACTTTTGGGAATCAATCGAGATACAGTGGGGGGTGATGACAGTAGTTGACAGAGTACAGATCAATGTAATCTGTAAGGTGGAAAGTAAAATAAAAAATACGAATTTTCGTTAATCAAATTTTACGAAGTTCTACGTATTCGCGAATATGGTGCTATACTATATGAATGCACAGGCCTTTGCCTCTCTGTTCTGGGGACAAGTGTAGATATTTGCATTTGCGTTAATAAAATCGCCTTACGAAGATTCGCAGCTCAATTCAATCACTAATGTATGAATGCAAAGCCCTTTGCCTCTGTTCTGGGACAAGTGTAGATATTCGCATGTGCGCTAATAAAATCGCCTTACGAAGATTCGCAACTCAATCACTTTCTAGGGAATGTGAGACTTTTGGGAATCAATCGAGATACAGTGGGGGGTGATGACAGTAGTTGACAGAGTACAGATCAATGTAATCTGTAAGGTGGAAAGTAAAATAAAAAATACGAATATTCGTAAATCGAATTTTACGAAGTTCTACGTATTCGCGAATATGGTGCTATACTATATGAATGCACAGGCCTTTGCCTCTCTGTTCTGGGGACAAGTGTAGATATTTGCATTTGCGTTAATAAAATCGCCTTACGAAGATTCGCAGCTCAATTCAATCACTAATGTATGAATGCAAAGCCCTTTGCCTCTGTTCTGGGACAAGTGTAGATATTCGCATGTGCGCTAATAAAATCGCCTTACGAAGATTCGCAACTCAATTCACTAATGTATGAATGCAAAGCCCTTTGCCTCTGTTCTGGGACGTGCCGATATTCGCATGTGCGCTAATAAATCGCCTTACGAAGATTCGCAACTCAATTCACTAATGTATGAATGCAAAGCCCTTTGCCTCTGTTCTGGGACGTGCCGATATTCGCATGTGCGCTAATAAAATCGCCTTACGAAGATTCGCAACTCAATTCACTAATGTATGAATGCAAAGCCCTTTGCCTCTGTTCTGGGACGTGCCGATATTCGCATGTGCGCTAATAAAATCGCCTTACGAAGATTCGCGCCTCAATCACTTTCTAGGCAATGTGAGTAAGATCTGAGCTGTTGGACCTTTGGGAAACAATCAATTATATGTGTACTGTAATTTTGTGGGGGGGGGAAAAAACAAAAAACGAATATTCGTTTTTACGAATATATAGCACTATATTCGAAATATTCGCGAAATCGCGAAGTTGCGATATTCGCGAAAAAAATTTGCTTTTCGAATATTCGCGCTCAACACTACCCAGCACCCAGGCAGAGGAGAGAGGTCCCGTAACAGACAATCTGGCTTCATGTCAGCAGAGAATCAGTCTGCATGTCATAGCAGAGAATGAGGCTTCACGTCAGCCACCACTGCAACAGTCCATTGGCATATATTTAGGCCCAGCACCCAGGCAGAGGAGAGAGGTCCCGTAACAGACAATCTGGCTTCATGTCAGCAGAGAATCAGTCTTCATATCATAGCAGAGAATCAGGCTTCACGTCACCCACCACTGTAAGAGTCCATTTTCATAAATTTAGGCCCAGCACACAGGCAGAGGAGAGAGGTCCCGTAACAGAGGATCTGGCTTCATGTCAGCAGAGAATCAGTCTGCATGTCATAGCAGAGAATCAGGCTTCACATCACCCAACATTGGAACAGTCCATTGGCATATATTTAGGCCCCGGCACCCAGACAGAGGAGAGGTTCATTCAACTTTGGGTAGCCTCGCAATATAATGGTAAAATGAAAATAAAAATAGGATTGAATGAGGAAGTGCCCTGGAGTCCAATAATATATGGTTAAGGGGAGGTAGTTAATGTCTAATCTGGACAAGGGACGGACAGATCCTGTGGGATCCATGCCTGGTTCATTTTTATGAACGTCAGCTTGTCCACATTGGCTGTAGACAGGCGGCTGCGTTTGAGGCCTAGTATTTAGGCGCTGGGTGACCGGTATGGATTTAGTGACAGAATTAGACTTGGAAATGCACAGAAGCGTGTGTGTGTGAAGTTATTCTGAATGACCCAATGTGCACCTTGAATATTATATACCCTTTTAGGGATAGATTTCAAATAGCTCTGATATAGCAGAAACCACTAAATTATGAAATTGCTAAATTGGGAATTGTACTTCAACCCAGAACAAAAAATGTGCTTTGACGGACACTAAATATCTTGCCCAGCAACAACAGTACAGCGGTGGGTAACGAGAGATTTAGAGGGATTTAAATTTGAGGCCTAGTATTTAGGCGCTGGGTCACCGGTATGGATTTAGTGACAGAATTAGACTTGGAAATACACAGTAGCGGGTGTGTGTGAAGTTATTCTGAATGACCCTATGTGCACCTTCAATATTATATACCCTTTTAGGGATAGATTTCAAATAGCTCTGATATAGCAGAAACCACTAAATTATGAAATTGCTAAATTGGGAATTGTACTTCAACCCAGAACAAAAAATGTGCTTTGACGGACACTAAATATCTTGCCCAGCAACAACAGTACACCGGTGGGTAACGAGAGATTTAGAGGGAATTAAATTTGAGGCCTAGTATTTAGGCGCTGGGTCACCGGTATGGATTTAGTGACAGAATTAGACTTGGAAATACACAGTAGCGGGTGTGTGTGAAGTTATTCTGAATGACCCTATGTGCACCTTCAATATTATATACCCTTTTAGGGATAGATTTCAAATAGCTCTGATATAGCAGAAACCACTAAATTATGAAATTGCTAAATTGGGAATTGTACTTCAACCCAGAACAAAAAATGTGCTTTGACGGACACTAAATATCTTGCCCAGCAACAACAGTACAGCGGTGGGTAACGAGAGATTTAGAGGGAATTAAATTTGAGGCCTAGTATTTAGGCGCTGGGTCACCGGTATGGATTTAGTGACAGAATTAGACTTGGAAATGCACAGAAGCGTGTGTGTGAAGTTATTCTGAATGACCCTATGTGCACCTTCAATATTATATACCCTTTTTGGGATAGATTTCAAATAGCTCTGATATAGCAGGAACCACTAAATTATGAAATTGCTAAATTGGGAATTGTACTTCAACCCAGAACAAAAAATGTGCTTTGACGGGCACTAAATAACTTTCCCAGCTACAACAGGACAACGGTAACGAGAGATTTAGAGGGATTTAAATTTGAGGCCTAGTATTTAGGCGCTGGGTGACAGGTATGGGTTTAGTGACAGAATTAGACTTGGAAATACACAGTAGCGGGTGTGTGTGAAGTTATTCTGAATGACCCTATGTGCACCTTCAATATTATATACCCTTTTTGGGATAGATTTCAAATAGCTCTGATATAGCAGAAACCACTAAATTATGAAATTGCTAAATTGGGAATTGTACTTCAACCCAGAACAAAAAATGTGCTTTGACGGACACTAAATATCTTGCCCAGCAACAACAGTACAGCGGTGGGTAACGAGAGATTTAGAGGGAATTAAATTTGAGGCCTAGTATTTAGGCGCTGGGTCACCGGTATGGATTTAGTGACAGAATTAGACTTGGAAATACACAGTAGCGGGTGTGTGTGAAGTTACTCTGAATGACCCTATGTGCACCTTCAATATTATATACCCTTTTTGGGATAGATTTCAAAGAGCTCTGATATAGCAGGAACCACTAAATTATGAAATTGCTAAATTGGGAATTGTATTTCAACCCAGAACAAGAAATGTGCTTGAACGGACACTAAATAACTCGCCCAGCTACAGCACTAGGGACAGATTTAGCTGGATATAAATTTGAGGCCTAGTATTTAGGCGCTGGGTGACCGGTATGGATTTAGTGACAGAATTAGACTGGGATATGGCCAAAAAATGAACAGACTATTGCTGGTTAAATGCACTTGGTGTGACAGCTTCACCCTGATGTAGGCTTTAGCCAAAAAACAACCACACCATTGAGGGTTAAATGCACTTGGTGACAGGCGCAGCTTGCCCCTGATTTTGTATATGGCCAAAAAATGAACAGACTATTGCTGGTTAAATGCACTTGGTGTGACAGCTTCACCCTGATGTAGGCTTTAGCCAAAAAACAACCACACCATTGAGGGTTAAATGCACTTGGTGACAGGCGCAGCTTGCCCCTGATTTTGTATATGGCCAAAAAATGAACAGACTATTGCTGGTTAAATGCACTTGGTGTGACAGCTTCACCCTGATGTAGGCTTTAGCCAAAAAACAACCACACCATTGAGGGTTAAATGCACTTGGTGACAGGCGCAGCTTGCCCCTGATTTTGTATATGGCCAAAAAATGAACAGACTATTGCTGGTTAAATGCACTTGGTGTGACAGCTTCACCCTGATGTAGGCTTTAGCCAAAAAACAACCACACCATTGAGGGTTAAATGCACTTGGTCGCAGCTTGTGCTGGCGCACCACAAGACACAAAATGGCCGCCGATCACCCCAGAAAAATGAGACTGACAAACGGTCTGTGCAGCCTAAAAACAGTGAGCAATTGAGGATCAGCAGCTCAATGATCCACAGCTGCAGATCGATCAGTTAATCAAGTCCTTTGGAGGAGTTAATCTGCCTAATCTCGCCCTACTGTCGCAGCCGCAACCTCTCCCTACGCTAATCAGAGCAGAGTGACGGGCGGCGCTATGTGACTCCAGCTTAAATAGAGGCTGGGTCACATGGTGCTCTGGCCAATCACAGCCATGCCAATAGTAGGCATGGCTGTGATGGCCTCTTGGGGCAAGTAGTATGACGCTTGTTGATTGGCTGCTTTGCAGCCTTTCAAAAAGCGCCAAGAAAGCGTCACAAAAGCGCGAAGAAAGCGACGAACACCGAACCCGAACCCGGACTTTTACGAAAATGTCCGGGTTCGGGTCCGTGTCACGGACACCCCAAAATTCGGTACGAACCCGAACTATACAGTTCGAGTTCGCTCATCCCTACTGCTGACGTTTACCCCGGGCTGTGCTGAAGTTGGTGGTGAAGGTGTGTGGCTGACTGGATGAGCAGGTGGAAGAAGAGGAGGAGGAAGCCGAGAAGGAGGAGGTGGCAACAGGAGGCAAAGAATGTTGCCCTGCGATCCTTGGCGGCGGCAGGATGTGCGCCAAACAGCTCTCCGCCTGGGGCCCAGCTGCCACTACATTTACCCAGTGTGCAGTTAGGGAGATATAGCGTCCCTGGCCGTGCTTACTGGTCCACGTATCTGTGGTTAGGTGGACCTTGCTACAGATGGCGTTGCGCAGTGCACACTTGATTTTATCGGATACTTGGTTGTGCAGGGAAGGCACGGCTCTCTTGGAGAAGTAGTGCCGGCTGGGAACAACATACTGTGGGACAGCAAGCGACATGAGCTGTTTGAAGCTGTCTGTGTCCACCAGCCTAAATGACAGCATTTCATAGGCCAGTAGTTTAGAAATGCTGGCATTCAGGGCCAGGGATCGAGGGTGGCTAGGTGGGAATTTACGCTTTCTATCAAATGTTTGTGAGATGGAGAGCTGAACGCTGGCGTGTGACATGGTTGAGACGCTTGGTGACGGAGGTGGTGGTGGTGGTGTTGGTGGTACATCCCCTGTTTGCTGGGCGGCAGGTGCCAACGTTCCTCCAGAGGCGGAGGAAGAGGCCGAGGCGGCAGCAGCAGAATAGGCCGAGGCGGCAGCAGCAGAAGAGGTAGCAGGGGGAGCCTGAGTGACTTCCTTGGTTTTAAGGTGTTTACTCCACTGCAGTTCATGCTTTGCATGCAGGTGCCTGGTCATGCAGGTTGTGCTCAGGTTCAGAACGTTAATGCCTCGCTTCAGGCTCTGATGGCACAGCGTGCAAACCACTCGGGTCTTGTCGTCAGCACATTGTTTGAAGAAGTGCCATGCCAGGGAACTCCTTGAAGCTGCCTTTGGGGTGCTCGGTCCCAGATGGCGGCGGTCAGTAGCAGGCGGAGTCTCTTGGCGGCGGGTGTTCTGCTTTTGCCCACTGCTCCCTCTTTTGCTACGCTGTTGGCTCGGTCTCACCACTGCCTCTTCCTCCGAACTGTGAAAGTCAGTGGCACGACCTTCATTCCATGTGGGGTCTAGGACCTCATCGTCCCCTGCATCGTCTTCCACCCAGTCTTGATCCCTGACCTCCTGTTCAGTCTGCACACTGCAGAAAGACGCAGCAGTTGGCACCTGTGTTTCGTCATCATCAGAGACATGCTGAGGTGGTATTCCCATGTCCTCATCATCAGGAAACATAAGTGGTTGTGCGTCAGTGCATTCTATGTCTTTCACCGCTGGGGAAGGGCTAGGTGGATGCCCTTGGGAAACCCTGCCAGCGGAGTCTTCAAACAGCATAAGAGACTGCTGCATAACTTGAGGCTGAGACAGTTTCCCTGGTATGCATGGGGGTGATGTGACAGACTGATGGGGTTGGTTTTCAGGCGCCATCTGTGCGCTTTCTGCAGAAGACTGGGTGGGAGATAATGTGAACGTGCTGGATCCACTGTCGGCCACCCAATTGACTAATGCCTGTACCTGCTCAGGCCTTACCATCCTTAGAACGGCATTGGGCCCCACCATATATCGCTGTAAATTCTGGCGGCTACTGGGACCTGAGGTAGTTGGTACACTAGGACGTGTGGATGTGGCAGAACGGCCACGTCCTCTCCCAGCACCAGAGGGTCCACTAACACCACCACGACCATGTCCACGTCCGCGTCCCTTACTAGATGTTTTTCTCATTGTTATGGTTCACCACAACAACAAATATATTATTTGGCCCAATGTATTGTATTCAAATTCAGCGGGATATAAATTTGAGGCCTAGTATTTAGGCGCTGGGTGACCGGTATGGATTTAGTGACAGAATTAGACTTGGAAATGCACAGAAGCGTGTGTGTGAAGTTATTCTGAATGACCCAATGTGCACCTTGAATATTATATACCCTTTTTGGGATAGATTTCAAATAGCTCTGATATAGCAGGAACCACTAAATTATGAAATTGCTAAATTGGGAATTGTACTTCAACCCAGAACAAAAAATGTGCTTTGACGGGCACTAAATAACTTTCCCAGCTACAACAGGACAGCGGTAACGAGAGATTTAGAGGGATTTAAATTTGAGGCCTAGTATTTAGGCGCTGGGTGACAGGTATGGGTTTAGTGACAGAATTAGACTTGGAAATACACAGTAGCGGGTGTGTGTGAAGTTATTCTGAATGACCCAATGTGCACCTTCAATATTATATACCCTTTTTGGGATAGATTTCAAATAGCTCTGATATAGCAGGAACCACTAAATTATGAAATTGCTAAATTGGGAATTGTACTTCAACCCAGAACAAAAAATGTGCTTTGACGGACACTAAATATCTTGCCCAGCAACAACAGTACAGCGGTAACGAGAGATTTAGCGGGATATAAATTTGAGGCCTAGTATTTAGGCGCTGGGTCACCGGTATGGATTTAGTGACAGAATTAGACTTGGAAATGCACAGAAGCGTGTGTGTGAAGTTATTCTGAATGACCCTATGTGCACCTTCAATATTATATACCCTTTTAGGGATAGATTTCAAATAGCTCTGTTATAGCAGAAACCACTAAATTATGAAATTGCTAAATTGGGAATTGTACTTCAACCCAGAACAAAAAATGTGCTTTGACGGACACTAAATATCTTGCCCAGCAACAACAGTACAGCGGTGGGTAACGAGAGATTTAGAGGGATTTAAATTTGAGGCCTAGTATTTAGGCGCTGGGTCACCGGTATGGATTTAGTGACAGAATTAGACTTGGAAATGCACAGAAGCGTGTGTGTGAAGTTATTCTGAATGACCCTATGTGCACCTTCAATATTATATACCCTTTTAGGGATAGATTTCAAATAGCTCTGATATAGCAGAAACCACTAAATTATGAAATTGCTAAATTGGGAATTGTACTTCAACCCAGAACAAAAAATGTGCTTTGACGGACACTAAATATCTTGCCCAGCAACAACAGTACAGCGGTGGGTAACGAGAGATTTAGAGGGATTTAAATTTGAGGCCTAGTATTTAGGCGCTGGGTCACCGGTATGGATTTAGTGACAGAATTAGACTTGGAAATGCACAGAAGCGTGTGTGTGAAGTTATTCTGAATGACCCTATGTGCACCTTCAATATTATATACCCTTTTAGGGATAGATTTCAAATAGCTCTGATATAGCAGAAACCACTAAATTATGAAATTGCTAAATTGGGAATTGTACTTCAACCCAGAACAAAAAATGTGCTTTGACGGACACTAAATATCTTGCCCAGCAACAACAGTACAGCGGTGGGTAACGAGAGATTTAGAGGGATTTAAATTTGAGGCCTAGTATTTAGGCGCTGGGTCACCGGTATGGATTTAGTGACAGAATTAGACTTGGAAATGCACAGAAGCGTGTGTGTGAAGTTATTCTGAATGACCCTATGTGCACCTTCAATATTATATACCCTTTTAGGGATAGATTTCAAATAGCTCTGATATAGCAGAAACCACTAAATTATGAAATTGCTAAATTGGGAATTGTACTTCAACCCAGAACAAAAAATGTGCTTTGACGGACACTAAATATCTTGCCCAGCAACAACAGTACAGCGGTGGGTAACGAGAGATTTAGAGGGATTTAAATTTGAGGCCTAGTATTTAGGCGCTGGGTCACCGGTATGGATTTAGTGACAGAATTAGACTTGGAAATGCACAGAAGCGTGTGTGTGAAGTTATTCTGAATGACCCTATGTGCACCTTCAATATTATATACCCTTTTAGGGATAGATTTCAAATAGCTCTGATATAGCAGAAACCACTAAATTATGAAATTGCTAAATTGGGAATTGTACTTCAACCCAGAACAAAAAATGTGCTTTGACGGACACTAAATATCTTGCCCAGCAACAACAGTACAGCGGTGGGTAACGAGAGATTTAGAGGGATTTAAATTTGAGGCCTAGTATTTAGGCGCTGGGTCACCGGTATGGATTTAGTGACAGAATTAGACTTGGAAATGCACAGAAGCGTGTGTGTGAAGTTATTCTGAATGACCCTATGTGCACCTTCAATATTATATACCCTTTTAGGGATAGATTTCAAATAGCTCTGATATAGCAGAAACCACTAAATTATGAAATTGCTAAATTGGGAATTGTACTTCAACCCAGAACAAAAAATGTGCTTTGACGGACACTAAATATCTTGCCCAGCAACAACAGTACAGCGGTGGGTAACGAGAGATTTAGAGGGATTTAAATTTGAGGCCTAGTATTTAGGCGCTGGGTCACCGGTATGGATTTAGTGACAGAATTAGACTTGGAAATGCACAGAAGCGTGTGTGTGAAGTTATTCTGAATGACCCTATGTGCACCTTCAATATTATATACCCTTTTAGGGATAGATTTCAAATAGCTCTGATATAGCAGAAACCACTAAATTATGAAATTGCTAAATTGGGAATTGTACTTCAACCCAGAACAAAAAATGTGCTTTGACGGACACTAAATATCTTGCCCAGCAACAACAGTACAGCGGTGGGTAACGAGAGATTTAGAGGGATTTAAATTTGAGGCCTAGTATTTAGGCGCTGGGTCACCGGTATGGATTTAGTGACAGAATTAGACTTGGAAATGCACAGAAGCGTGTGTGTGAAGTTATTCTGAATGACCCTATGTGCACCTTCAATATTATATACCCTTTTAGGGATAGATTTCAAATAGCTCTGATATAGCAGAAACCACTAAATTATGAAATTGCTAAATTGGGAATTGTACTTCAACCCAGAACAAAAAATGTGCTTTGACGGACACTAAATATCTTGCCCAGCAACAACAGTACAGCGGTAACGAGAGATTTAGAGGGATTTAAATTTGAGGCCTAGTATTTAGGCGCTGGGTGACAGGTATGGGTTTAGTGACAGAATTAGACTTGGAAATACACAGTAGCGGGTGTGTGTGAAGTTATTCTGAATGACCCAATGTGCACCTTCAATATTATATACCCTTTTAGGGATAGATTCCAAATAGCTCTGATATAGCAGGAACCACTAAATTATGAAATTGCTAAATTGGGAATTGTACTTCAACCCAGAACAAAAAATGTGCTTTGACGGACACTAAATATCTTGCCCAGCAACAACAGTACAGCGGTAACAAGAGATTTAGAGGGATTTAAATTTGAGGCCTAGTATTTAGGCGCTGGGTGACAGGTATGGGTTTAGTGACAGAATTAGACTTGGAAATACACAGTAGCGGGTGTGTGTGAAGTTATTCTGAATGACCCAATGTGCACCTTCAATATTATATACCCTTTTAGGGATAGATTCCAAATAGCTCTGATATAGCAGGAACCACTAAATTATGAAATTGCTAAATTGGGAATTGTACTTCAACCCAGAACAAAAAATGTGCTTTGACGGACACTAAATATCTTGCCCAGCAACAACAGTACAGCGGTAACGAGAGATTTAGAGGGATTTAAATTTGAGGCCTAGTATTTAGGCGCTGGGTGACAGGTATGGGTTTAGTGACAGAATTAGACTTGGAAATACACAGTAGCGGGTGTGTGTGAAGTTATTCTGAATGACCCAATGTGCACCTTCAATATTATATACCCTTTTTGGGATAGATTTCAAATAGCTCTGATATAGCAGGAACCACTAAATTATGAAATTGCTAAATTGGGAATTGTATTTCAACCCAGAACAAAAAATGTGCTTGAACGGACACTAAATAACTCGCCCAGCTACAGCACTAGGGACAGATTTAGCTGGATATAAATTTGAGGCCTAGTATTTAGGCGCTGGGTGACCGGTATGGATTTAGTGACAGAATTAGACTGGGATATGGCCAAAAAATAAACAGACTATTGCTGGTTAAATGCACTTGGTGTGACAGCTTCACCCTGATGTAGGCTTTAGCCAAAAAACAACCACACCATTGAGGGTTAAATGCACTTGGTGACAGGCGCAGCTTGCCCCTGATTTTGTATATGGCCAAAAAATGAACAGACTATTGCTGGTTAAATGCACTTGGTGTGACAGCTTCACCCTGATGTAGGCTTTAGCCAAAAAACAACCACACCATTGAGGGTTAAATGCACTTGGTGACAGGCGCAGCTTGCCCCTGATTTTGTATATGGCCAAAAAATGAACAGACTATTGCTGGTTAAATGCACTTGGTGTCACAGCTTCACCCTGATGTAGGCTTTAGCCAAAAAACAACCACACCATTGAGGGTTAAATGCACTTGGTGACAGGCGCAGCTTGCCCCTGATTTTGTATATGGCCAAAAAATGAACAGACTATTGCTGGTTAAATGCACTTGGTGTGACAGCTTCACCCTGATGTAGGCTTTAGCCAAAAAACAACCACACCATTGAGGGTTAAATGCACTTGGTCGCAGCTTGTGCTGGCGCACCACAAGACACAAAATGGCCGCCGATCACCCCAGAAAAATGAGACTGACAAACGGTCTGTGCAGCCTAAAAACAGTGAGCAATTGAGGATCAGCAGCTCAATGATCCACAGCTGCAGATCGATCAGTTAATCAAGTCCTTTGGAGGAGTTAATCTGCCTAATCTCGCCCTACTATCGCAGCCGCAACCTCTCCCTACGCTAATCAGAGCAGAGTGACGGGCGGCGCTATGTGACTCCAGCTTAAATAGAGGATGGGTCACATGGTGCTCTGGCCAATCACAGCCATGCCAATAGTAGGCATGGCTGTGATGGCCTCTTGGGGCAAGTAGTATGACGCTTGTTGATTGGCTGCTTTGCAGCCTTTCAAAAAGCGCCAAGAAAGCGTCACAAAAGCGCCAAGAAAGCGACGAACACCGAACCCGAACCCGGACTTTTACGAAAATGTCCGGGTTCGGGTCCGTGTCACGGACACCCCAAAATTCGGTACGAACCCGAACTATACAGTTCGAGTTCGCTCATCCCTATTACAGAGTAAAAAGTTTAGCAATAATCAAGACACAGTTGGAATTTTTGCAATTGCTGCAAGTCACGTGTAACTTTTTTTTCTCCATAGATCTCAGGGAATTGTAGGTCTCCCTCAGAAGATCCAGCTGGTGTAAGGAGTTTTACAGGCAATGCTCCCTGGGTAAGGAATGCAAATTAGTTCTCCTCCAGAATGACGAAGAATATGTCTATATTGCCACCTACAGTCAGATAACCTTTAAGTCAATATCTGTCCCATTTGGACAGGAGAAACAGTATTCCCCTATAGCTGCATCAACGGCATCTTACCCAGGCAACTGAGTCCTTGCTCTGTACTCTGAAGGAGTGGACTGGTTTGGATGAAATTCATAGTCATGGTTCAAAACTGGTTAATGGGCTGGATATTGACTTACAGGGTGGCTACCTATAGGTAGCAGTGTAGAATCAGTTTTCTTCTTTTTGGCAGAGAGCTAAGTTGCAGTCCTTCCTCCATAAAGAAACAATCCCTGAATTTGGCATGATGCGAAAGCCATTATATCACATCTACAAGGTGTCTGGCCTCAAAGTAATGGCAGACAGAGACACACTGAGTCCCTTCAGCTCTGTAATCCGGAAGTATATCTACTCTATGTAGATGTTCCATACTATTGGCATTCTCCTCTAGAATCAATACTTCTAGAAATTACTACATCACTATGTATAAGAAGTGCAATGGAGTCTGCCACATATGTCTCCATATACAATTGGAGACACAGGGAGGTGCAGTAGGGTCCCATAGATTTCTGTAGGTGCCATAATAGCATCATATAACTTGGAGGTCTTACAGAGTAGTAATATAGTCATGTGCACGGAGGTCTTTTGGATTTCTCACTATATGGAATGTCTGAAATGGTGTTGTACTATTGTTGGTGGTCTGCAACCTGGTATGCAGCAAACCCATATCTTCTTGGGGCTGAGGCTTGACTTGAATTTCATTATGGGACCCTATCAGCTAGAATTACATGATGTGGTTAGAGATGAGCGAAGAATTAGAAAATTCGATTCGGCTGCTTCGCCGACAAATGACTTCATCACGAAGCGCATTTCTTTATAAGTAGTGGGTGCAATGACAGTGAGTGGCAATTGCGCCACTTCCCGTTATTGTACCCCTCAGATGCCGTGTTCATCGCTGATCACGGTATCTGACATTAATATTTAAGTGTAAAATAAAAAATACTTGCTTGCATACTTACCTCATCCATTTGATCTTGAAGAGCCGGCCGCCACCACCTTTATTGAAGATCCAGCGCGAAATCTCACGAGGCCCGTGATGACATCACTACATCGGCCAGCGTGGTGATGTCATATGTCGCCACGCACAGGATTTTGCGTGGGATCTTCAATCAAGATGGCGCCGGCCAGCTCTGCTCTACATGCTCAAACAGATGAAGTAAGTATGATCTTTTTTTTTTTTTTTACCGCCATTTGAGGGAAAATCTATTGGTTACAAGGCGAATCAAATTTTCCCTGAAATTCGTCTCGAAGTCCACTTCGGACATTTTGATTCACTCAACACTGATAGTGGTATTTAAGAAAATTACAATAATATTAAATTAGTCTGTAAGAGAGTTGTTGAGGTGGTGAGTTCCCCTTTACAGAAGTGATCTCAGATCACACTGGTTGAACACAGTATTTGTACTTTTCTTTTTCACAGAACAGTAGCATGATGAATCTTGAAGGTCACAGTTTGATAGGGTGCAGTATACCAACCGTATACTAATTACTACTCTCTATCCTTCAAGTTTCAGTTGTATTCTCCCAAAGGTATGAGTCTACCTAGCACCATGCAACCATTTTCACTCCCTCCCAGGCTGACATCTCTCGGTCCTATTAGATTTCCCCAGAACTAGCTCCCTCCAAAGCTGAATACTTACTCAGCCCACATCACTGTAGTAACAGCCTGACAAACTGTGCCACACCACTGTTAAGACTATCCTAGCACCAGTACTCTGAAACGCTAATGGTTTCATAGTCAACTCGCCGTCTACTCACTAGTGAGATCCTGAGGTCCCTAAAGGGAGGAGAGACAAAAAAGACCTTAATACACAGAGACACACTTGCTGCCCATAGAAGTCTAAGAGAGGGGAGGAAGAGTGAGCTGCTCGAAGGAGATAAATGTATTTTTCTGTAATAAGATATAATACAAAGTTTCTGATTACAACCTGTACTATTGATTTACTGTATACAAAGTTTGTTGAAATGATAGTGATTATTTACACTTTATTTTCATGAAGTTGGGCAATACCTAGAATTTACTAAAGAATTATAACAAAAAGGAACTTTTATGTACAGAAATGAACTTCAAAAAACATACAGCTCGTAAAAATTACTGGAATTAATAGGACCGCTGTACAGTGTCAGCTCCTCTTCACATTCTCACAGATGATCATTACGTGGTGATTTTGCATAACGTTTAAATATCTCACAACTTAGCCTATGACCATAGATGCAGAAAGAGAATGACTAATGAATGAAGTTTACAGGAGATATTAATGTTGTGGAACCTACTTCTTGTCTAATGTCTGCATTCAGATTGAGTCTCTGTGCCATTATGCAGGTGAGTAAAGATCCGCTGCTTGTCAAATTCTCACCACACAATCCGGGCAAAACAGCTCCTTTACTGTGTGGATCTGACATGTTATAATAGGTCAGACCCCCCATTGATCAAACATTGATGGCCTATTCTAAGACAAGGCCATCAGGTATTATAGTCCCTGAGAAGCCCTTTCAGGAGCTATTAAGGCCTCATTGATTACTGATAATCCTAAAACTACTGCAAGGATGTAAGGACTTCTACAAGTATAGTAATAAAAGAGGAGTAAGGTGAGAAATTTAACTTTAAATATCATATTGTCAGTAGGACAATCAGGTCCATAGCTGCTACTGAGGAGAGGTTAGCATCTTGCCTCATGTTCGGATGACCTGCCTCTGAGGCTTCCAAATACTTGTAGTGATATTTTTAATCCAGCAACATATTGGCTGAATAACCTTCTTCAACCTTGAACAATATGAAGGGCATTGCTACCAAAGCTGGAAGAGGCATGCTTGGGCTCTAAAAGAAGGTGGGCTGGGCACTGTAGGGGGGAGTTCCTGGGCTCCAGAGAAGGATAATAACGTCCCTCTGGGCACCTTGGACACTCATTTGCATAACATAAAAAGTGGATTTTATCGCTAATGAAACCAACGAAACACAAAATGAAGACTACAGCAAGAAATAAGGTATCGTATTGTCCATGGCAGTAGTAACACCTTAATATGCTCAAACCAGGTGACAGATTCCCTTTAAAGCATTTTTTGGGATTTGTTTTGCTCTCTTTTGCTACCCGCTGTTCGTTTTGTATTTTTGGTAATTTTATCTTCTTTTTACAGATTTTATTAAGCCCTTTGTAATCTTCAAACACTACAGCTGACCCCTCAGATTTCTATTTTTTAAAGACATTTTTTGTCTTTTATTGCCCTTTTTACAGTAGCTGTAAGCCATGGGGGTTTAATTTTAGCTGTTTATACTTGTTACCTAAAGGAATACATTTTTTTGTGCAATTACTCAATGTGGATTTGAAGCTCTACCATTTATCCTCAGTATTATTATGTGACAGTAGCTGCTCCCAGTCTATGCCCTGAAATTCTGCCCTAAACCCAGGGAAATTAGCCTTTTTGAAATTCAGTGTCTTTGCTCTGCTGGACAGAGCTTGTTTCTTATAGTTCAGGGGGAAAATAATTATATTGTGGTCACGATTACCTAGTGTTTCTTGAACAGTAACATTTCCAACAAGCTCTGCATCATTAGAAATTACCAGATCCAACAGAGCATCGCCCCTAGTGGGAGCTTCTACAAACTGGCCTATAAAGTGGTCCTGCAGCAACTTGAGGAATCTTCTCCCCTTTGTGGTTGAGGCAGAACCATGACCCCAGTCAATGTCTGGAAAGTTAAAATCTCCCATTGTAACCACTGTACCAGCTTGTGTAGCCTGCTCTATTTGGTTATACAGTTGCGTTTCTATCTCTTCTGTGATGTTAGGGAGTCTATAGATTACTCACAGAATAGAGTGGCCTTACTGGGAGGAAATGCTCAAACCCCAAATACTGTAGCATATTTATAACCAGGGGAGCAGATCCTTCACATGTGATCCGTTGCTAAAGGCAATCCCCAGTAAAAATGCATACGATGGAGGATGCCGGCAGCGGACCACATGTACCATAATGTGTGGATGAAAATATAAGAGTAAATAAATCACTGCAAATGGTGCACCACACTAATATGCAACTGACAATACAAGGATAAACCCTCACACTGATGTTAAAAAATTAGATTTTAGCCAATATATTCCTGTCAGGAACATATGAGAGCCCGTGCACCCCGCCAAGGTATCTCAGTGTAGTGCGGGACCTACCACTAACCTACCTATAGTGTGTGAACACTGTCCGATAGGTGCCAAGGTCCGACTCACAGCCAAGCTCCCACGTACCTCCAAATTAAAATCACTTACACAATGGGAGGAGAGAGGAGGCTACGAGCCCCACCTGTGGCAAGCCATGTGACACAGGCTACCAGGTGCACTAGAATGTTACCAATGATAAGCGTCCGCACATTCAATACATATCAAGAAAAATCACAATCACAAATCAAATATGCGGACACCGGCCATGTTCACTTGAATGGGTCCGCAATCCGGGAGATGTGGTGCCGAACGGTGGTACGGAACCCCACGGAAGCACTACGGATTGCTTCCTTGGTGTTTCTGTCCATGCCTCCGCACCACACAAAAATGGAACATGTTCTATTTTTTTGTGGTGCGGACGGATCACGGACCCATACAAGTTGAATGCACGGAACAGCTGCACAACGGACATGTGCATGAGGCTTCAGCGTTTCACAACTTATAAGGAGGAATTTTGGACAATTCATCCCTTCAAATATGTTTCATTTCATTAATATTTCTGCCTTACATGCACAGTCCTCTTCAAGTCATGCCACAGAATAGGGTTAAGATCAAAACTCTGACACTAAAACACAATTTTTTTTTTCTTTAGTGGATTTACTTATGTGATTTGGGTTGTTGCATCATCCGAAGTCTCTTCAGTTTGAGGCTGTGAATGCTTGTTTTGACCCACCTTAGATTTCATTTCTCTTTAAGGATGACAAGGTGTCCAGACCCTAGCAAAGCAGCCCCAAAACAGATGTTCCATTGGATTCAAGTCAGGGCTGTGGCTGGGCCACTTAAGGACATTGTCCGTAAGCCGCTGTGTTGTCTTGGCTGTGTGCTTAGGGTCATTGTCTTGTTGGATGGTAAACCTTTAGCCCAGTCTTAGGTCCAGAGCCAGGTTTTCATTAAGAATATCTCTGTGCATTGTTCTATTCAGCTTTCACTCAAAGGGGTTGTCTCACTTCAGCAAATAACATTTATGATGTAGAGGAAATTAATACAAGGCACTTACTAATGTATTGTTATTCTCCATATTGCTTCCTTTGCTGGTTGGATTCATTTTTCCATTACATTATACACTGCTCGTTTTCATGGTTACGACCACACTATAGGAGAAAGCACCAGCCTACGTGCGCTTCCACAGTCCCAGCCACCAGAGAGGCCAGTGCTTTTTCGTGTGCAAGCACAACCGCCACTGATGGTTTGCAGGGTGGTCGTAACCACGGAAACGAGCAGTGTATAATGTGATTTAAAAATGAATCAAGCCAGAAAAAGAGGCAATATGGACAATCACAATACATTAGTAAGTGCTGTGGGGATTTGCTCTGGTAGACAGGCTAGCGCAGTGTTTCCCAACCAGTGTGCCATCAGCTGTTGCAAAACTAAAACTCCCAGCATGCCCGCACAACCAAAGGCTGTCCGGGCATGCTGGGAGTTGTAGTTTTGCAACAGCTGGAGGCACACTGGTTGGGAAACACTGGGCTAGCGGACACAGTATAAAGGCAACGACAACGTCTTTAACTTAAACAGTTCGGTGTTTATTCAGGATAAGCAAAACAAAAAGTCAGTTTCAAGGAAAACAGTCACCTTGAGTCTGGTGTTTGTTTACACCAGGCATGTTCAACCTGCAGCCCTCCAGCTGTTGCAAAACTACAGCTCCCAGCATGCCCGAACAGCCTACAGCTATCAGCCTACAGCGATGCATTGTGGGAGTCGTAGTTTTACAACAGCTGGAGGGCCGCAGGTTGAGCATGCCTGGTTTACACCATGCAGCAATGCAGAAGTCCTGCTCTCAAGCCAACAAGGTAGCTGGCCTTTACCCAGGCCCAAACTCCCAGGTCCCAACACAGAGACTGACAGAGCTTCACTGTCAGAGAGGAGTAAATTCTCACCACCTGACAGTGCTGCCTGTATTTCATAGCCCAAACCAAGACCCAGCCTGGAACGTGGGGAGCAGCCACCCACCCTGCACTTTGGCTGCTCCCAGTAAGAGCCAGCCCGGATCGGCTTTACAGCCATACTAATTAGCAAAACCATGTCAGCCAGCACTAGCTGCCGCTGACACATCAAATTACTGTCTCTTACTTCACCGAGGCCAGGAATCTCGGTGACACATACCTTCCGTCAAGGACGGACCCTTGCACCTTCCTACAGTGCCTTGTATTAACTTTCTCTACATGATAAATGCCACTTGCTGAACTGAGACAACCAATTTAACTCTGGGCAGTTTTCCTGTCCCAGCCACTGAATAACATCCCCACAGCATGATGCTGCCAACACCATGCTTCACTACAGTGGTATTGGGGAGTGCCTGGTTTCTTCCAAACATGATGCTTAGAATTGAGGCCAAAAAGTTCAATCTTGGTTTCAGTTCAGCAGAATTTTATGTACCGTCCTCCAGATCTGTACCTCCACAAAATTCTGTCTCTGAGCTCTACAGTCAGCTCTTTCCTTCTCATGGCTTGATTTTTGCTCTGAGATTCCTTGTCAGCTGTGAGACCTTGTATAGACAGGTGTAACGGTCACGTACACACACACACACACACACACACACACACACAGGGGGGAGGATAGTGACCACTGTGCTCCACCCTCACCCCTGGCCCTGCCTACTTGTCTCACGAGTCCTGATGACAGGGGAAAACTGGATGGCAGTCCCTAACTTAGTATACGTGCGGGAAGGACAGACAAGACAAATAACGGATAGTGAACGGACCGGGTCAAAACCAAGAGGACAACGCAGTACAGAGGGATAAGCAAAGAAAGGTCAGGAGAAACCAGGGTCATAAATACCAGGAGAGTCGAGAAGTACCAAAGGAGTCCGCAAAGAATAGTCAGGTGGAAGCCGAGGTCAATATACCAGGAAGGATGCGCAGTACAGGAGGAGCAGGCAAGGGATCGTCAGGGAACAGGATCAGGTAAGTACACAGGTATCCAACAACTGCCAGGAACCTAAATTAACTAGGTCAAACACAGATCCTCGCTCCCGAAGCTAAGCAGCAGGTGTGTGGCTGATGGGAGACTGAGTGAGCCTTCGGCACCCTGTTACAACAGGATTGTGTCTTTACAAATCATATCCATTCAACTGTATTTACCATAGGTGGACTCCAACCAAGGTGTAGAAACAAGAAAATTGAGAGGCCCCCTAAACTAAATTTCAAATTTGTCATAACAAAAGATCTGAATAGTTATGTACATGTGAAATTTTAGTTTTTTTCTGTTTAACAAATGTGTAAATATTGTAGGAAGGCGCAAGGGACCGTCATTGACGGAAGGTATGTGTCACCGAGGTTCCTGGCCTCAGTGGAGTAAGAGCCAGTTTTCATGTGTCAACAGCAGTTGCTGTTTGACACCTTGCTATAAGTATAGCTGTAATAGCTGATCCGGGATGGCTCTTACTGGGAGTAGTCAAAGTGCTGGGTGGGTGACTACTCCCCACGTTCCAGGCCGGGTCTTGACTAGCCTATGTTAAAAACCCGGCCATCAGTGTCAGCTGTTGGTAATTACCTCTCTCTCTGACAGAGGAGCTCTGGCAATTGCTGGATTGGGATCTGAGCCGTGTGCTAGGCTGAAGGCCTGAGTTTGGGAGGTCTGCTCTGTTCTGAGCAATGCTGTATGAACTGTCTAGGTGCGAACAAACACCAAAACTTCAAATGGACTGTCGTACTGTTTTGTTGCAATAAGTGTGAATAAAACACTAAAGTTTTTCAGTTACAAACTGGTCTTTGCCTCTATACTGCGTCCGCTTGTCCTGTCTACCAGAGCGAATCCCCACAATTGGATCGAGCAGTGAGGCTGGCGTGAATGCTGCAATATTTTTGGGTTAAAATTTTTTGGCATGGTTTTTGGCATGGTTGTATGTCATACATCAAACCAGCGGTATTATAACCCGTGTCCCACAACAAAATGGAGGCTGTTATGAAGGCCCTCATGGAGGCTAATCTGCAGCAGCGAGAGACAAACTTGCAACAACGGGAGGCTAACAAGCAGCAGCAAGAGACCAACCAGTTGCTTCTACAACACATGATGACTTTGCAGACAGCAGGAGCAACCTCGAGCGTCCACGATGTCCGGAAGGCAGTCCGTGCGGCGATTCCTAAGATGACACCCACAGACGACATTGAAACCTACCTGGCGATGTACGAGAAAGTGGCTACAAGGGAGAAGCTACCCCGAAACCAGTGGGCTGAGGTCGTCGCTCCGTTTCTGCAATCCGATTCCCAGCGGGTGTATTTCGACTTGCCGGACGATCAAGCGGCCGACTACCACAAAGTAAAGGGTGAGATTTTAGCAAGACTGTGGGGGAATGTGTTGGTCTGGGCCCAATGGGGGTTTAAAGGGTTTCTGTCACCTGAAAAATGGGTATTGCTGGCTGACATTAGCGATGTGCTAATGTCAGCTGAACATAACTATATTAGTGCCATCTCACTGCCTAAAGCCTTTATTGAGAAAAACAAACGTTTATAATATGCTAATTAGCTCATTTTGCCCACCTTTTTTTACGCCCTTCTTCTCTTGATTGACAGAGCCAGGGCAGTGCTGCTCTCCTCCCACCGGCCGTGTCTGCAGTGTAAATCAGACGCAGTGAGGGAAGGACGCTTGGCGGCTGCTGGCTTCCTCACTGCGCCAGCTCCGAATACTGAACGCCGCAATATTTACACTGCCGACACGCCCAGCGGGAGGAGAGCAGCGCTGCCCTGGCCCTGTCAATCAAGAGAAGAAGGGCGTGAAAAGAGGTGGGCAAACTGAGCCTCTAGGAGCATGTTCAACGCCCCCTGCTCCTAGAGGTTAATTAGCATATTATAAAAGTGAATTTTTTTTCAATAAAGGCTTTAGGCAGTGAGATGGCACTAATTTAGTTATGTTCAGCTGACATTAGCACATCGCTAATGTCAGCCAGCTTAATACCCATTTTTCAGGTGACAGAAACACTTAGCCGGCTGAGCCTGCAAGACCCCAGTATTATGACTTTCTCCACCTTTTGAAAAAGTGGCTACAGCCTGATGTGCTGAGTCCCATGGCTATGCTGGACAAAATATTGGCTGATATGTTCTAGAGGGCTTTGCCACCCCCTTTCCAGCAATGGATCGGCCAGGTCTCTCCAGGTAATGCCCTTAAGACGGTCGACCTGGTAAAACGCTATGAGGCTACCCGTAATCTACAGGAGGGCTCTTTTGGGGAGGGGGCAGTCAAATCTAGTAAATCTCCACCCCAGACCCCAGTGACTTGTGCCAACCAAACCCGCCCGGGATGTACCTCCTGTGGATTCGGCTCCAATAGTTTGCTGGCAGTGTCGGGAGTCTGGCCATGTATGAGCTGACTGTCCACATCAGGTGGAACCCATGGACACAAACTATTGCTTCCGACAGTCGTTATATGCCAGGAAGCTGTGTGCAGCCGGTACCCGAGAAACTCTAAATCACTTGTGCCAAGTGGGAGACACTCCAACGGAGGCCCTGCTGGACTCAGGGAGTCTGGTGTCCCTAGTAAGGGCTCCCCTGGTACGGTCCGCTGAGTATACTGGCCGGAAAGTCGGGGTCATGTGCATTCATGGGGACTTAAAAGACTATCCCACCGCCCTGGTGTCTCTAACTATGGGGCCACAAACTTACACTACAAACTTATAATCGGGAGAGACTCCCTAGGTTTCCTGACACTGTGACCTGCTACGAAAGTGACTGATACCCATGAGACAGGGGTAACCCCAACAGAGTGGCCTTGGGAACCCCAGGCCGAAAGGCGAGCGGTAGGGGTGACCACCACTTTAGTGGAAGAGGGGGAGACAACACCACTGAGTGTAATGGTGGGAGACGTGGAGGACTTGCCGCCAGGGCCTGAGCTGGCAGACCTCAATCTCGCCGGGGATAATTTTGGTACTGCACAACACTGGGACCCAACCCTATTCCGAGCCTAGGAAAATGTATTAATAGTAGATGATGAACCACAACAAGCTGGGGCAGAGTCGGTGTTCCCCCGTTTTGTGGTTCATCAGGGTATGTTGTATCGGGTAAACCAGCTGCGGGGTGAAACCATTGAACAGCTGGTGCGCCAGGCTTTTTGCAAACTCGTGTTAGAGTTAATCCCCTAAAAATATTACCAGACCACATATCAGGTAAAAGTATACTTTATTAATATATCAGATTAAAATAAATTCATACAAAGAACAGGTGCAGGAAAGGCGGCATCCACAGGAGGAAGACACAGAGGTATTGACTGCATTGAATTATCCACATAAAAGACATATAAAGTGCAAGTGCATTAAAACAATATCATAACCACAATAAAGTCAGACCATTACCCATAGTGTGCGTCGTCCGGGATGACGCCAGACCCGACGCGCATTTCGGCAAAGCTTCTTTTATGTGGATAATTCAACATAGTCAATACCTCTGTGTCTTCCTCCTGTGGATGCCGCCTTTCCTGCACCTGTTCTTTGTATGAATGTATTTTAATCTGATATATTAATAAAGTATACTTTTACCTTATATGCGGTCTGATAATATTTTTAAGGGATTATAATTGGTAGTTACCATAGGCATAATTACTCCTTTTTTTGCACTATATGATGATTGGATACATGAGTATTGTGTTGAATACATGAGTATGAGTATTGACTCTTGATATACTGTATGTGTATCATATTGGCTCCCTATTCTTTGGTGGACATTGTGTTAGAGTTAGCCCACCAACATGTTCTCGGGGGTCATCTGGGAATGCAGAAAACACAGGACCGTATACTACAACGGTTTTACTGGCCCAGTGTGTATAGGGAGGTGGATGAATTCTGTAAGTCTTGCCCGACCTGCCAAGCAACAAGCCCCCAGCACCTTTTCCGCAGTCCCTTGGTACCTCTCCCGATCATCAAGGTACCATTTGAGCAAATCACTATGGACCTCGTAGGCCCAGTACCAAAGTCTGCTAGAGGACACCAATACATCTTGGTTGTCCTAGACTACGCCGCTCGGTACCACTGCGACATACACCGGCTAAGGAGCTAATGGAGATGTTCTCCCGAGTGGGGCTACCTAAAGAGGTTCTGACTGACCTGGGGACCCCTTTTATGTCCAAGGTCATGAGGGAACTCTGTAAGTTGCTGCATATCAAACAGTTACGGACGTCTGTGTACCATCCGCAAATGGACGGTCTGGTTGAAAGGTTTAACAAAACACTAAAAACCATGTTAAAAAGGGTGGTGTCTAAAGATGGGAAGGACTGGGACGTTCTGCCTTATTTCATGTTTGCTGTGCGAGAGGTACCCCAGGCCTCTACTAGGTTCTCGGCCTTCGAATTGCTATATGGCAGACATCCTCGTGGTGTGTTGGATGTAGCCAAAGAGGCATGGGAACAGCAACCCACTCCGCATAAAAGTGTCCTTGAGTATGTTACCAAGATGCAACAGTGGATAGAGACTGTTTTGCCTCTTGTCAGGGAGCATATGGAGGCCTCTCAGCAAGCCCAGAGTCGGATCTATAATCGGCAGGCTCGGGTCCGGATCTTTAACCCGGGTGATCGGGTTTTGGTTCTGGTGCCGACCGTGGACAGTACGTTCCTGGCCAGGTGGCAAGGGCCCTTCGAGGTACTTGGAAAAAAAATTGGAGAGGTAAATTACAAGGTACACCAGCCAGGGAGGCGAAAGCCGTGGAAAGATAGGGAAACCTGTACTGAAGACAGCCCGCGGCCAGGTTTTCTAGGGGAAGCGGTTTCGGCCCCTTTGTCTGAAGCAAGGGAAGCGGCTGTCACAGTAAGAATAGCTACAAAAGAAGTATTGTGAAATCGCACTCACCAGAACTTGTGGTCATCCGGAATGCAACAGCCTGCCTGGAGTCCTAGATCCATCAGGGCTCCTGAATGTACAGTCCAATGAATACAGATGGAGGCAGCATGTCCGGTACAAAAAATCCTTTTATTGGGAGACGCTTAGGTGAACACTACCCTCTGCACGTTTTGTTCACCTAAGCGGCTCCCAATAAAGGGATTTTTTGTATCGGACATGCTGCCTCCATCTGTATTCATTGGACAGTAAGAATTGCTGACAGCCTCTCCTTTAAGCAGGCTCAGGAGGCCAGGGAGTTTATTAGCCGGAACACGGATGTGTTCACGGATCTCCCTGGACGCACTTCCACAATTCGGCATGACATTGTCACTGAGCCTCAGGCGAAAGTCTGGCTAAAACCTTACCGGGTACCCGAGGCTCGGCAACAAGCCATCTTAGAGGAAGTGCAGATGATGCTGAGGCTAGACATCACTGAGGTGTCTAAAAGTGAGTGGGCTAGTCCTATAGTGCTAATACCCAAGCCGGACGGGACACTCCGGTTTTGTAATGATTCCCAAAAACTAAACAAGATCTCTAAGTTAGATGCATATCCCATGCTTTCAGTGGATAAGCTTATTGAGAGATTAGGACCTCACCAAAGGGTACTGGCAAGTACCCTTGACAGAGGCTGCCAAAGAGAAAACTGCCTTCATCACACCAGAGGGGCTGTACCAATATAAGGTGTTACCCTTTGGTCTGCATGGCACCCCTGACACTTTTCAACGGCTCATGGACATTGTGCTGTGTCCACATCGTCGGTATGCTTCGACTTACCTGTACGATATTGTCATTCACAGTACCGACTGGGAAAGTCAGCTACCCAAAGTGCAGGCTGTAGTGGACTCCCTTAGGAAGGCTGGACTGACCGCTAACCCAAAGAAATGTGCGATAGGGTTAGAGGAGACTAAGGACCTGGGGTAGGTCATTGGACGTGGAGTTATCAAACCCCAAGTGAATAAAATAGAGGCAATTCGGAATTGGCACCGACCTGTCACCACAAGGCAAGTAAAGTCTTTCCTGGGAATGGTGGGCTATTATATGAGGTTCGTTTCCCGGCTCTATTGACAGGGCTCTTGAAGGGACGGAAGTCTGTGATGGTCTGCTGGAATGACCAGGCGGAAGAGGCTTTTTCCGCGTTGAAGTCGGTCCTGTGCGGGTCACCGATTTTGGGGACGCCCGACTTCAAGAGGGAGTTTGTGATACAGACCGATGCCTCTTAAGTAGGCATCGGAGCTGAAGTCTCTCAGGAAATCAATAGGGAGGAACATCCCATTGTTTTCCCCTGCCACAAACTCACCCCAGCCGAGACCAGGTACAGTATAGTGGAGATAGAGTGCCTGGCTGTCACGGTCCCTCCCGTGACAGAGGTGAGAAGATCGGATAGACTTGCTGCATGCAAGGCTATCTGACAGGTCTCTATGTTTTCCTCTTTGTATGTTGTTGTTTGGCAGGATCTCACCTCTCCTCGGGTTCTGCTTGTTATCAGTGATGAGGCTCTATTTAGGTCCGCCTCACACTGCTGACCATGCAGTTGACATTTCCTCTGAGAGTTGCTAGAGCTTGTTTGTCTTGTATCTCCTGCTTCTCCATTCATCTCAAAGATAAGTACTAGTTGCCTGTTCTGTTTGTTGTTCTCTGGTGTGTTTTTGTTCTAGGCCTCAGGGAGATGCGGGATTCTTCATCAGGGAAGGAACCAGCTGTCTCGTTTCCTGCTACCTATCCAAGGGCTCGTCAGTTTTAGCAGGAAATAGGTATCCGGCGTATGAGCATTTCCACCATCAGGATCTGCTCAAACTGTCAGGAGTTAGGGAAAGGCCTAGGGATTACTAGGAGGTCACCATCCCTCTTCCTTAGCTTTTGATGTCTAGACTGTTGTCTATTTATTTTGTGTGTATCTGGTGTTTTCCCCTTCCCTATTACCCGTGACACTTGCCATCAAGTGGGCACTCGAGTCTCTCCGCTATTATCTGTTGGGGAGAAAGTTCAGTCTGGTGACCGACCACTCTCCTCTCAAGTGGATAGCCAGGCCAAAGAGAGGAATGCTCGGGTCACCAGATGGTTCTTGTCATTACAGAACTTCAAGTTCTCAGTGGAACACAGGGCAGGCCGCTTGCAGAGAAACGTGGATGCCCTGTACCAGGTACACTGTCCGGCAAGTGTTTACCCCCTCAGGGTTGAACAAAGGAGGGAGGTATGTAGGAAGGCGCAAGGGACCATCGTTGACCGAAGGTATGTGTCACTGAGGTTCCTGGCCTCGGTGGAGTAAGGTGGAGCCAGTTTTCATGTGTCAGCAGAAGTTGCTGTTTGACACCTTGCTATTAGTATAGCTGTAATAGCTGATCCGGGGTGGCTCTTACTGGGAGTAGTCAATGTGCTGGGTGGGTGACTACTCCCCACGTTACAGGCCGGGTCTTGACTGGCTTATAAAAAAAACCCAGGCAGCAGTGTCAGCTGTTGGTAATTACCTCTCTCTCTGACAGAGGAGCTCTGGCAATCGCTGGATTGGGATCTCAGCCGTGTACTAGGCTGGAGGCCTAAGTTTGGGAGGTCTGCTCTGTCCTGAGCAACGCTGTATGAACTGTCTAGGTGTGAACGAACACCAAAACGGCAAATGGACTGTTGTACTGTTTTGTTGCAATATATGTGAATAAAACAATGAAGTTTTTAAGTTACAAACTGGTCTTTGCCTATATACTGCGTCCGCTTGTCCTGTCTACCAGAGCGAATCCCCACAATATTTTAAAAATTATGTATTTTTTTGTTTTGTTAAAGTATAACTGTCATATTTTTTTGGGGAGTATTGGATTGTGGTGATTAATATCTCCTTGGTGGCCCTATTTCAACTTTTCACTGTGTATTCAATTACCCCTTAATTCCACAGTTTTGTTCCCTCTACTACCTATTTTTATCTGTGCTTAAAATCAGGTTGCTAGGCATGTTCCGTCTATGTGTTGCTAGGCAGGGTCCGTCTATGTGTTGCTAGGCAGGGTCCGTCTATGTGTTGCTAGGCAGGGTCCGTCTATGTGTTGCTAGGCATGGTCCGTCTATGTGTTGAAGGACGGAAGACGCAGAAGCACGCAGCGTGCAAGGTCAGATTACAGACAGCCAGGGACTGTAAGTAAATGATTACAGCCAGGTCCTCCCCAGCAGCTGATACCAGTGCCTGGGCTGTGTGCACTTCTCCCTGTCCCTGCGCTTGGCAGACGCTCCCTCACTCAGCAGAGCTGGAGAATGCAGAGCCGAAGCAGCGCAGACCAGGGAAGGAAGATCTGCCGTCTGCTCAGTGTATAAATGAAAGCAACATGTGGTAAGAGGACCCCTTTGTGCTGCAGGAGATTAACCCTTTAGGGGGAAGGGCTGTGGTTACTGACACTTTGGGGGGGCTGTTGTTACTGGCTAGTGAGGGCAGGTGGGATTAGCCTCAGGGGGAGGGCAGTGGTGGCCATCTTAACTGAATAGTGAAATTGCAGTTTTATGCAGACTGGTTGCTAAGGGCTGAATCTTATTAAATATGGGGTAAGTCAGTCTAATAGTAACTGATTCTGGAATATCATGTTATTAGTAACTACTTAAATGAAAATTGAAATTAGGGTCTAAGTGTGACAGTTATCCTTTAAGGGAACTGAGTTCAGATTGATGGGCAAAACTTTTTTTTTTTTTAGCACAGAGCCCCAACATTACAAAATTTGTAAAGAGTGTCAGGGTCTGAAAACTTTCGGAATGCATTGTGCATTGTGATTTCCGGTAAATCTAGGTAACTTCCAAGGGTTCACTTATATTAGCAACTCGTAACTTTTTTAACATTATTATACAGCGATTAAAAGGGTTTCTCATCTCAGACACTCATGGCATATCACCAGGATACACCATCAAAGTCAGATAGTTGCGGCTCTGACCTCTGGGATTTGTGCCTATATCCAGAATAGGGCCCTGAAGTGAAGGAGAGCAAAGCATGCATATTGGAATGCTCTTTGTTCACCTCTATGGGACTGCCGGAAATATCCGAGCCAGTGCTTGGCTATTTTCGGAACTCCCATAGCAGTTAATGGTGGGTGCCCTTGCTTGTGCAGTGTGCTGTCATTCACGTTTAGGGCCCGTCCTGGATATAGGAGCAGGTCCTAGAGGTTAGACCCACACTTATCTGACTTAGTGATAGACCATTAATGTCTGAGATGAGACAACCCCTTTAAGTTTTATTCTCCTGAAAGTAGAAAAGCTAGTTGGTGTGTGTATTATAAATTAAAGTACAATGCACCAGCTGCTGCAGAACCTCTTTTGAAGCAGATACCAAGCAGAATATAAAGAGCTGAGATAACTCAGTGAAGCAGACAATAGTCACCTATGTTCATACTGTCTACCAGAGCCAATCCAGGGATCAGAGCAAATGAGCAACATGAAGCTCCTGGTCCTATGGTAACACATATAGAAACCCCCCACATCTGCTATGAGCCACTTATAATTTTGGTGTATTTTTATGTGGCAGAGGGACATTTGGGGGGTGCTTAGGCACCAGGCTAGGGACCGACTGCTACTTCTGCATGCCCATAGCTCTGAGTTTGCCAATTCCATAGATATTGTTATCATCCACATAACTTTAAATATGACCGAAAACAATGAGGATTAAAAACAAAACTGAAAAAAAGTAGTTTTTCATTCTTTTTCTATCAATTTAAGATCTCACCGGAATGTCTGATGATGGTCCAAGAGCCGGGAGAGCGAGACGGGAGCGAGGTCGGCCACTTGGAATTTTCAGAAGATTGGTACATAAACACTGGGGCTGATAGTGAAATTCCTCGTAGGCTATAAATAAATCAGAGACTTTTCTGCGATTGTTAGAGATAAATATGCTGGACACGTGAGAAACAGCGAAGTCAGAGATGTGGAATGACTTGTAGTGTACTATTACACAGTCCAGTCCCATTATTATGACCACTTCCTACTTCTGACGTCAGCAGCGTGTAGCTCATGAAGGAAGTCCCGTGTGGTGAGCAGGCTTGGTGGGAATATAAGGGGTGTGATAGGCGGTCTGCACACGTATCACTCATTGCTGTCATGGGTAAAAGGGGAGATTTATCAGAGTTGAAAAAAGGGATGATTATATTGACAGGACCAGGCAGGGAAAACATCATCACACCTGGCCCTGTCAATCAAAGTACAGAGGATGCTGCAGTCGCAGAGAGAGCTGACCCTCTAGGTGTAACGGTAACGCCCCCGTTGCTCCTAGAGGCTCAATTGCGTATATTATAACATCATTTTTCTCAGCAATGAACATGCGACCAATACAGATGTCTTCAGCTGCCAAGCGCACATGTAACAGGTCAGCCAGTTTCATGGGTACAAATCTGTTGACACATACCCTTTAATGGGGTTGTGTCATGTGCAGCATTGGTGACATATTGCTAGGATATGCCACCAATGTCTGAAAGGTGCAGGTCACACCTCTGTCTCTAGAACGGAGCCTGCAAAAAGATGGGGAGGGGAAAGTCTACAGCAGCTGCAGTGTGTATTATGGTATCTTGCAGCATCTGAGGTCTGCTTTATAGGGTTTTGCATCAGTTGGAGGAATGTACTATGATGTTCTGCAGCATCTGTAAAGAGTATTATGGCCTGGAGTAGCTAAGCTGTGTATAATTATATTCTGCAACAGCTGTGATATATATTATGTATGATGTTCTACAACTTCCGATATGTGTATTATGATGATCTGCAGCAGCTGAGGTGTGTATTATGATTTTCCGCAGCATTTGAGGTGTGCATTGTGTTGTTCTGCAGCAGCTGAGGTGTGTATTATGGTGTTCTGCAGCAGCTGAGGTGTGTATTATGGTGTTCTGCAGAAGCTGAGGTGTGTAGTATGATGTTCTGCAGCATTTGAGGTGTGCATTGTGTTGTTCTGCAGCAGCTGAGGTGTGTATTATGGTGTTCTGCAGCAGCTGAGGTGTGTATTATGGTGTTCTGCAGCAGCTGAGGTGTGCATTGTGCTGTTCTGCAGAATTTGAGGTGTGCATTGTGTTGTTCTGCAGCAGCTGAGGTGTGTAGTATGATGTTCTGCAGCATTTGAGGTGTGCATTGTGTTGTTTTGCAGCAGCTGAGGTGTGTAGTATGATGTTCTGCAGCATTTGAGGTGTGCATTGTGTTGTTTTGCAGCAGCTGAGGTGTGTATTATGATGATCTGCAACAGCTGAGGCGTGTATTATGATGTTCTGCAGCAGCTGAGGTGTGTATTATGATGATCTGCAACAGCTGAGGCGTGTATTATGATGTTCTGCAGCAGCTGAGGTGTGTATTATGATTAGAGATAAACAAAGTTTTCAAAGATTCAATTCAGACGCTTCATCAAATTTTTTCAAGAAATGTGCTTTGTTCTGAATTAATTTGTCACAAAGCGCATTAAAACCGCTATATCCTGGCCTGCAGGCCGGGTGTATCTCAGTGAACATCACTGTGCATTGCAGCAACATGCATAGCCAGTCCTTTCTGGTAGTGAAACAGTTACTGTGCGTCAGTATGACAGCCACTAGTGTCCCTGTTTGGCCTTGTGCAGTCAGAACAATACTGCCAGAACGATCTAGTCTGCTGCATCAGGCACCGGTGTGTGGAAATCCTGGCTGATCCATTCCTGATTCATCTTTATAAAGATTAATCACTCGATATTTTGTGTTAAAAGGCAAGTTCTCTTAACTATGCACCTGCCGCACTAAACACCCGCTCTGATGCCACACTACTGGCCGGGCAGGAAAGCTTGTCTAGAGCAAACTTGACCAGTTGCGTCATAATTCAAGTTTGGCTGCCCAGTAGCCCAGTGGATCTTAGTTTTGGGGTGATCGGGTGCACTCCAAGTATGCCACCACCTGCTGGTTTAGGTTCTGCTCCATGTCCTGCTGCTGCTGGCTGATTTCTTCAGTAGGCGGGTGAAGAAACGTGCTCATCAGAGACTCTAGACTCAAGTTACTGCTAATGGAGCTGGTGCTGCCCTCCACCATCACCCCTCCTCTAGCAGTCAAGGCAGTGGAGCATGAACGCAGAGGTTCCCCCCAGTCATACTTTCGTGAGGATGGGCGACGGCACACATAGGCAGCAACCAACCAACTGCATAGGATGTCTCGACAGTAGTTGAGTTTATCATCCCTCTAAGAAGGTGTAAAAAATCCCCCATTTTGGCCCGGTAGCGGAGGTAACAACGTGGAGAGGCAGTAGTCATCCCATGCCGAATGGTGATTATGCGGCTGTCACTACGCAAACAACTCAGAATGCATTTGCGCAAGGGAATCAGAGGGACTCTCTGTCTCCATCTCCACTGAATACTGGCACAGTCTGTCTGGGTCATCTTCCTCATCGCCCTTCAGCTCCTCATGCTCCTCCTGTCACTTGGGCAGATAAACCACCTATTTCTGTATACAATTCCTGGGCATTAATGTACTCCTCCTCGCCCTCATCCTCTTCCACCAGTTGAGCCTCCACAGGAATCAGGTGGCTATGAGATTTAGGTGCCACGTCTCCTGCCAGATTTATCAGCATCTGCTCCAGTACATGAAGGAGTGGAATGACATCATTCATCCCATAGTCCTGGCGACTGACAAATAAAGTGGCCTCCTCAAAGGGCCTGAGCAAACGGCAGGTGTCACGCATGAGCTGCCACTGGCTAACGTTGAAGTCATACAGGGGAGTACTCCTGTCTGCCTCATCAAGAACATGTTCTGTGCCTACAGTGGAGGCTGAGGAAAAGGTGGATGATGAGGAGACAGAAGAGGACATTGACACTGGAATCACAGCATGAGAATGCGGAGGCGGCATTGGCAAGTTGCTAGTGTTCCTGGGCAGTAACCACATTAACCCAGTGGGCCATAAAGGACATATATTGTCCTTGGGCATAATTACAGCTCCACACATTAGCGCTGCCATGGACTGGCCCACCTTCTGCTGTACGTACGTATGGAGAGCTGATACAGCTTTTTTAGAGAAGAAGTGACGGCTTGGGACTCATCACCTTGGCTCGGAAACAAGCCATCAGTTCTCTGAAACGTGCAGAGTCAACCACATGGAAAGTGGCCAGGAGCATTTTCAGCTTCTGCACCGTTGGATGAGTGTACGTGTACTGTAGTTTCTTTGAAATCATCTCGGTAATTGATTGCTGGAGAATCACGTGATGAGGAGTTGGAGGAGGAGCATCAGGACTATTGTTGGGCGTGAATATTCGAATCGCGAATATTAGTCGTGAATATAGGCACTTTGAGAATTCGCAAAAATTTAGAATATAGTGATATATATTCGTAATTTCGAATATTCTAGATTTTTTTTCCATCAGTAACATTCCTTCTTGCTTGTGGGTCAATGAGAAGGCTGCAATGTCTTTGTCTGAGCTTAGCAACATCCCTAGCAACCAATAGAAAAGCTGCCTACCCCTTACTATATAAGAACCTCCCTAGCAGCCATTTTCTGCAGTGTTTTAAAGTTCTGAGAGAGAGAGAGAGAGCAGAGACATTGCTGTGCTCTGTGTGTTCCACACTACATTAGATAGATAGCTTATATATACTGTATAATACAGATAGTTAGTGGGCAGCTTGGAAAATGTAGCAAAAGTGACCCACGGCTGTATTTCGCGTGCATTATGCAAATATTACATTGCCAATTTTTCGCATCCAAAATAATCTCGAATTTGCGAATATATGACAAATAATCGCCCAAATATTCGTAAAAAATCGCGAATTCGAATATAGCCCCTGACACTTATTACTAATCAGGACCAGTAGATGATGGGAAGGAAACATAGCTCCCTTCTGCTGAGGTGGTGGAGCCTTGACTGCTGGAGAAGGGGTGCTGGGGCACTGACAGATGCGTCATGCTGTATCACTGCATTAGCGCCACAGGTTTCCCAGGCCACTTTATGGCAACGTTCCATGTGTTGACGTAGGGCTGTGGTGCCAACATCTTCTTCCCACAGATTCTACATATAACCACGCTGACATCCTCAAGCTACTTGATGAAAAATTCCCGCACCAGCAAGTATGACATTTTACCCCCACCATTCCGTGCGGACTGCCTACCGCTGCAAAGCCGTGCGCCGCTAGTTGTTTCCGGACAGGTAGGCTCCTGGGTAGCAGATGGTCTACACCGGGCACGTTTGGCTCCGGGACTCACACTGTCGCCACCCTGCTGGCTCACGGCCATGCTTGCACCCTGCTGGCTCCGCTGCACACTGCCACCCTGCCCCTATCTCATGGGCAAGCTACCACCCTCACCCCCTGATGATGATGATGATGATGATGCACTTTCTTCACCGAGCTCCCATGTGTGATCAGCTACATCATCGTCCACTACTGTCTGCTCAGCACTTATGTCATCCTCACCAGTCTCATGGCCACATCCCTGACGGCTCACAACACCTGCTCCCACACGACTGTCATCGTCACTACTTGCACACCTACAGGGGGAAGCAGAGGATCTCGCCTCCAAATCTGGGATGGTCAGTATCCTCGCTGAAAAATGGAGCAGAGCCGGCAGAATACATTACTTGCCTGGCAAAAGGAGCTGCAAAGGAAAGAGGAAGATTCAGAACAGGCAAGGGCACAGAGCTTGTTCCTGGGCAATGCCAGCTAAGCGTGGTGTCAGAGGAACCCACCAATTCCTGGCTATGGGTGTCTGATGTCAGTTGAGATGATGCTGAGGACAGAGTCAACCAGTCCAGGACAGCAGGATTGGTCGTCAAAACATGACCACTGGATGACAGTGTCTCTGACTTCTGCCGGCTACAGCAACATTTTTGCCACTGCCCATTCCTTTGGAGGGACCTGGCAAC
The DNA here is from genome assembly GCF_014858855.1 of Bufo gargarizans. Lineage (NCBI taxonomy): Eukaryota > Metazoa > Chordata > Amphibia > Anura > Bufonidae > Bufo > Bufo gargarizans. The sequence goes on along the minus strand of NC_058082.1, from coordinate 46,984,566 downwards.
TGTCTGTTGGACATACTTTACTGTAACACTAAGTGTATATGTAAAATGAGTTATTCATTGTCAATGTGGACACCCCACTAAGAGTAGAACAAGAAGGGTTATTCACTCCAATTTGAGAATCAAGATGTAATACAATTGTTTATCTATTAAATAAGGTGGACACCCCACTAACAGTATAAGTAGACAGGTTATTGTCCCCAGTTTGAGAATCAAGGCTTATTAGAATTGCTTATCTATTAAACAAGGTGGACACCCCAATAACAGTAAAATTAGAAAGCTTATTCATCTCATTTGAAAATTAAGTCCTAATAGAATTGCTTATCTATTAAACAAGGAGGACACTGTTCAGTTAGTGCTATGCCCTACACAGGAATTTATGCAAACTGTGCCATCTCCTATGGATCCCTTCAGCTTCAGATTACTGTCCCTGCAGTCTCCCTATGCTCTCCCTACAGTTTGTAAAAACTCTCCCTACTATCTCCCTACACTGTCCCTGCACTCTCCCTATACAATATTACACAATGAAAAGCTTTCAGCAAAATTACCCCTAGTGAAATGGCAGAGACCGCGCAGGATGAGGCTTTTAAAGGCCTGTGATATCACAGGGGCTGGCTAGCTGTCTTTCACTTTGAAACACATGTAGCCACCATTTTAGGAAAAAAACGATTTATTACCATGAAGTGCGAGGAAGTCTGGATTTGTTGCAAATTGAATATTTCCTAAGCTTCGGATCAAATTCCACTTCAGACACTTTGATTCGCTCAACACTAATTATGATGTTCTGCACAGTTGAGGTGCATATTATAATGTTGTGCAGCAGCAGAGGTGCGGATTATGATGATCTGCAGAAATTGAGGTGTGCATCGTGTTGTTCTGCAGCAGCTGAGGTGTGTATTATAATGTTCTGCAGCAGCTGAGGTGTGTATTATGATGATCTGCATTAGCTGGAGGTGTGTATTATGATGTTCTGCAGCAGCTGAAGAGCATATTATAATGATCTGCAGCAGCTGAGGTGTGTATTATGATGATCTACATTAGCTGAGGTATGTATTATGATGTTCTGCAGCAGCTGAGATGTGTATTATGAGGGTCTGCAGCAGCAGAGGTGTGCATTACGATGTTCTGCAGCAGCAGAGGTGTGCATTACGATGTTCTGCAGCAGCTGAGATGGGTATTATGATGTTCTGCAGTAGCCAAGGTGTATATTATGAGGTCCTGCAGCAGCTGAGGTGTGTATTATGATGTTCTGCAGCAGCTGAGGTGTGTATTACGATGATCTGCAGCAGCTGAGGTGTGTATTACGATGATCTGCAGCAGCTGAGATGTGTATTATGAGACTCTGCAGCAGCTGAGGTGTGTATTACGATGTTCTGCAGCAGTCGAGGTGTGTATTATGATGTTCTGCAGCAGTCAAGGTATGTATTATGATAGTTCTGCAGCAGTCGAGGTCTGTATTATGATGTTCTGCAGCAGTCGAGGTCTGTATTATGATGCTCTGCAGCAGTCGAGGTGTGTATTATGATGCTCTGCAGCAGTCGAGGTGTGTATTATGATGATCTGCAGCAGCTGAGGTGTGTATTATGATGTTCTGCAGCAGTCGACGTGTGTATTATGATGTTCTGCAGCAGTCGAGGTGTGTATTATGATGTTCTGCAGCAGTCGAGGTTTGTATTATGATGTTCTGCAGCAGTCGAGGTGTGTATTATGATGCTCTGCAGCAGCTGAGGTGTGTATTATGATGTTCTGCAGCAGTTGAGGTGTGTATTATGATGCTCTGCAGCAGCTGAGGTGTGTATTATGATGTTCTGCAACAGTCGAGGTGTGTATTATGATGTTCTGCAGCAGTCGAGGTGTGTATTATGATGTTCTGCAGCAGTCGAGGTGTGTATTATGATGTTCTGCAGCAGTCGAGGTCTGTATTATGATGTTCTGCAGCAGTCGAGGTGTGTATTATGATGTTCTGCAGCAGTCGAGGTGTGTATTATGATGCTCTGCAGCAGTCGAGGTGTGTATTATGATGTTCTGCAGCAGTCGAGGTGTGTATTATGATGTTCTGCAGCAGTCGAGGTGTGTATTATGATGTTCTGCAGCAGTCGAGGTCTGTATTATGATGTTCTGCAGCAGTCGAGGTGTGTATTATGATGCTCTGCAGCAGTCGAGGTGTGTATTATGATGCTCTGCAGCAGTCGAGGTCTGTATTATGATGTTCTGCAGCAGTCGAGGTCTGTATTATGATGTTCTGCAGCAGTCGAGGTGTGTATTATGATGTTCTGCAGCAGTCGAGGTGTGTATTATGATGTTCTGCAGCAGTCGAGGTGTGTATTATGATGTTCTGCAGCAGTCGAGGTCTGTATTATGATGTTCTGCAGCAGTCGAGGTCTGTATTATGATGTTCTGCAGCAGTCGAGGTCTGTATTATGATGTTCTGCAGCAGTCGAGGTGTGTATTATGATGTTCTGCAGCAGTCGAGGTGTGTATTATGATGCTCTGCAGCAGTCGAGGTGTGTATTATGATGCTCTGCAGCAGTCGAGGTGTGTATTATGATGTTCTGCAGCAGTTGAGGTGTGTATTATGATGCTCTGCAGCAGTCGAGGTGTGTATTATGATGTTCTGCAGCAGTCGAGGTGTGTATTATGATGTTCTGCAGCAGTCGAGGTCTGTATTATGATGTTCTGCAGCAGTCGAGGTCTGTATTATGATGTTCTGCAGCAGTCGAGGTCTGTATTATGATGTTCTGCAGCAGTCGAGGTCTGTATTATGATGTTCTGCAGCAGTCGAGGTGTGTATTATGATGTTCTGCAGCAGTCGAGGTGTGTATTATGATGTTCTGCAGCAGTCGAGGTGTGTATTATGATGCTCTGCAGCAGTCGAGGTGTGTATTATGATGCTCTGCAGCAGTCGAGGTGTGTATTATGATGTTCTGCAGCAGTCGAGGTCTGTATTATGATGTTCTGCAGCAGTCGAGGTCTGTATTATGATGTTCTGCAGCAGTCGAGGTCTGTATTATGATGTTCTGCAGCAGTCGAGGTCTGTATTATGATGTTCTGCAGCAGTCGAGGTGTGTATTATGATGTTCTGCAGCAGTCGAGGTGTGTATTATGATGTTCTGCAGCAGTCGAGGTGTGTATTATGATGCTCTGCAGCAGTCGAGGTGTGTATTATGATGTTCTGCAGCAGTCGAGGTGTGTATTATGATGTTTTGCAGCAGTCGAGGTGTGTATTATGATGCTCTGCAGCAGTCGAGGTCTGTATTATGATGTTCTGCAGCAGTTGAGGTGTGTATTATGATGCTCTGCAGCAGTCGAGGTGTGTATTATGATGTTCTGCAGCAGTCGAGGTGTGTATTATGATGTTCTGCAGCAGTCGAGGTGTGTATTATGATGCTCTGCAGCAGTCGAGGTCTGTATTATGATGTTCTGCAGCAGTTGAGGTGTGTATTATGATGTTCTGCAGCAGTCGAGGTGTGTATTATGATGCTCTGCAGCAGTCGAGGTGTGTATTATGCAGCAGCTGAAATGTTATGCTGTTTTGCAGAATCTCAGGTGTGTATTATAATGTTCTGCAGTACCTGGACCAGAAAACCCCCTACAGAGGGAGAAGTGTACGTCAGTCAGTCAGTGGGTGTCAGAAGGCAAGGAACTTTCTGAAAAAGTGATCTATGTCAGACTTTCTCCACCAGAAGAGATCTCTATAGAATTGTTAAATGTCATATTTAAATGAATATTATTTACGGATGATAATGACATATATTACACAGAGGGGGCGGTGATGATGACAAATATATAAATGCCTGTAAAATGATGAGGGATATGACAGATGCAGGCTGCCTGTACATATGCTGGGTGTAATGGAAGGAACTATCCACTCTTGCAGTGATATAGGAGTGACAGACAATGCTCGATGCGGCGGTGGCGGTGCGTCGCCTCATACTGCAGTGCTGAATATCTTCCTGTGCAGTCATCAGTAACACGGCGCAGAGGAAGCCGTGCAATCCCTATTGAAAATCAATTTTCAGCTTTAGTTGCTTTAAAACATTATGGTTAGAAATGTGAAGAAATAGATTATTTTTTTCCCTCCAAACCAGAAGCCCTTCTACAATAAGCGGCAGCCACAGCCGCGATCTCGGCATTAGGCTAATACATTAATGGCTGCGCCATGTACAACCTTACGCCTTCACGCATATTGATTCCGCTCCCTGAGGACACATGAAAAGCTGCATTTACCTCTGCAGTTGAATGTGATCTGTAGCACACAAGGTTTGCATGCCAAGAAAGTCAGGGGAAAATTTTTTAAAATTTCAGCTAATTGGTTTCTAAATTCCTAATTGTCCTAAGACTACTTAGTTTACATATTTGTATGTATGTCATTATTTATGTTGACTTTATCTCTCAGTTTTCCCTCAATTCCAGACATTGCCGCAGTCCTACTGATTTTCATCCTGTGGCTCCTGATTATAGAATAGAATGCAATCACTTCAGTGAAGACTAACACATGTAGGCAATACAATAGGAAAAAAAAGAGTACAGGCGTGAAAAATACAATTCAGAATGTCAAGGTAACATTGCCATTTAGTGGAAAACGCGTAAAGGGGTTGACCTTAGGATAAGTCATCAATATCAGATCGGCAGGGGTTCTTCTCAATATCAGATCAGCAGGGGTCCTCAATATCACATTGGCAGGGGTCCTCAATATCACATCGGCAGGGGTCCTCAATATCAGATCGGCAGGGGTCCTCAATATCAGATCGGCAGGGGTCCTCAATATCAGATCGGCAGGGGTTCTCAATATCAGATCGGCAGGGGTCCTCAATATCAGATCGGCAGGGGTTCTCAATATCAGATCGGCAGGGGTCCTCAATATCAGATCGGCAGGGGTCCTCAATATCAGATCGGCAGGGGTCCTCAATATCAGATCGGCAGGGGTTCTCAATATCAGATCGGCAGGGGTCCTCAATATCAGATCGGCAGGGGTCCTCAATATCTGATCGGCAGGGGTCCTCAATATCAGATCGGCAGGGGTCCTCAATATCAGATCGGCAGGGGTCCTCAATATCAGATCGGCAGGGGTCCTCAATATCAGATCGGCAGGGGTCCTCAATATCAGATCACCAGGGGTCCTCAATATCAGATCGGCAGGGGTCCTCAATATCAGATCGGCAGGGGTCCTCAATATCAGATCAGCAGGGGTCCTCAATATCAGATCGGCAGGGGTCCTTAATATCAGATCAGCAGGGGTCCTCAATATCAGATCGGCAGGGGTCCTTAATATCAGATCGGCAGGGGTTCTCAATATCAGATCGGCAGGGGTCCTCAATATCAGATCGGCAGGGGTCCTCAATATCAGATCGGCAGGGGTCCTCAATATCTGATCGGCAGGGGTCCTCAATATCTGATCGGCAGGGGTCCTCAATATCTGATCGGCAGGGGTCCTCAATATCAGATCGGCAGGGGTCCTCAATATCAGATCACCAGGGGTCCTCAATATCAGATCGGCAGGGGTCCTCAATATCAGATCGGCAGGGGTCCTCAATATCAGATCGGCAGGGGTCCTCAATATCAGATCGGCAGGGGTCCTCAATATCAGATCGGCAGGGGTCCTCAATATCAGATCAGCAGGGGTCCTCAATATCAGATCGGCAGGGGTCCTTAATATCAGATCAGCAGGGGTCCTCAATATCAGATCGGCAGGGGTCCTTAATATCAGATTGCGATTGTCAGCATGAATCTGGACCAGCGATTGGCAGCAGTTTGAAGAGAGCACAATGCTCGTGTGGGCGCTGCCTTCTCTTCACTGTTTACATGTTCACTGTCAACATTGCATCGGTGAGCGGTGTAATTACAGCTCTTCCATCCCATTGACTTGAATTGGACAGAGTGTAACTACAATTGTTCTGAAGTATACCATTCAAGTGACTGAGATGGGCGAGTTGTAACTACACTGCTCGCTGCTTCAATGTTGACGGCGAGCAGTTAAACAGTAAAGATAACGCAGCGCTAACAGGAGCGCTGTGTTCTCTTTGAACAGGTGAGCGATGGGGGTGTCAGGAGTCAGACCTCCGCTGATCTGATATTGATGTCTTAGGCTACATGCAGGTTAGGGTTAATGTGGTTGGGAAGAGGTGGAGTGTTTTAGGGGAGGGTTTGGGGGGGTGGCAGGGCAGTTCGCGCGCTGTATATAGTCTGGGGTTAGAGGCGGGAACAGTACCAGTGTCCGTTGCGTCTTTGCGAGTTGCCCACCCACCCGCCCTGTTTTTGAGTTACTTTGTAGCACTTTCATGTCATAGCAGGGGGCAGGTTAACGGGGGGTCCTGGAAGGCAATTCTACGTTTTAATAGATGCATGACACGTTGGAATGTGCATCTTATGTGGTTTGGTAAGCTGAAAGCTGGGGGGCTCCTGTTGGGCTAAAAGGCCTACAGGGGTAGAGGAAGATATTGATTCTGGAGGATTCGGTGCCCTTGGGTCGGAGAGTGCGGCCGAGGGTAAAAAGATAAGATGTGTGGAGTGAAGATAGCAGCTTGCTTGGGTTGCCTTCTAGGATCCTTCCGCAAAGTGATTGTTGGTGCATTGTATTTTGATGTTTACATATATATTTCATGTATGTATTATATTGATGTTGGATAATATTGTTGTTTAATAAACGGTTGCTATGGCCTTTTCCACCAAGAATTCGGGTTCTGTGTGTTTACTGGGGAAGGGAGAAGTTGGGGGTGGGAAGGGTCTGGAAGGATCTTACCTCCTTAAGTCAAAGATTGCCAAAGTGCTGTAACCCGGAGGCCTCTGTTAAAGATGAGGCCTGTATAACTGTCATGGATAATAATGAAGTCTGATATACACTACGTTCTCTAATGTGAGGTCAGAGTTTGGTATTGTGTTCCTGCAATGTGCTGAAGCCCCGGAGGACCGGAGCGGAGAGTGGGCAATCCCCACATTGATGCTTTCTAGGGCTGGGCGGGCAGGAATGTGCACCTTTTCTTTCCTCGGGGAAAACCCTCATGTTGGGGTTCCCTTGGTGTTATGATATAGTACAGGTGCAAGGTAGGAGATGTAGGTGCTGTGGCCAAGCGAATGGTGCTGGGGTCAGTAACCAGGCTACTTGTAGAAAATAGACAAGTCTCTTTTCACTCAAGTGCAGACTGGGATAGAATATATGGATATAAGCAAGGATGGGGATTGTAGTACTCGTTCCCTCTATCTCTCCAAAGTCTCTCTCTCTCTCGCTGCATTTTCTAAGGCTGGCAATATAACTCCTGCAAACTTGTCTGTAATTCCCAGGCTGAGGGATGCAGGATTAACATACAGTGGGCCAAACCTTGTTAAAGTATGGAAGGGTGTATTAGCAATGTCTCACTCTCTGCAATTAAAGGGGTATTCCCATCTTGCTAAATCAGCGTGAGCTGCAGTTACAGCAGAATTCACTTCCTGGTTTTCTGCTGCTAATGCTGGGCGGGCTTAGGCAGTTTGAGTGAAGGCCGGCCACGCCTCCTTATGACATCACACTGAGAACTCAGTCCTTGTATGGTCGTTCATGTGAAGAGTATGACTCATCAGTCTGGCAGCCTGCAGTGTCTGTGAGGCCCCTCCCCCTGCTGGGGAATCATCAGAGAGCCATGTGAAGTGAGCACAGTGTACAGTAACACCGGGCTGTTCTGCAGTTTTACACACAAAATCTCTGTCTGATCTTTTACAAACCCATTCTGTGCATCAAAAACTATAATTCCATATTATACATAAGCTCAAAAGCTTGACCAACCCCCACCCACCAGCACTGATGCAGATTTGTTTCCATTACAGCTGTACTCTAGTTGTGTATAAACCTTACACTATGTATCTTTATAGATGCATATACAGCTCAGCTACATGTGTCTTCTCCAGTCCACTAACATCACTTTGGCTGAATGGCTTCCTATACAGCCCTGCTACATCTTTATTCTACTCCCCCACTAGCACTGTGTCTGAAAAGCTTCATATACAGCTCTGCTACATCTGTCTGTTTATCTCTTCAACCAGCACTGTGTCAAAACAGCCGCATATTCAGCGCTGTTACATCTGTTTCTCTCTTCCACCAGCATTGATGCTGACCTGCCACATATACAGCTCTGCTACATCTGTCTATTCCCTTCCCCAATAGAACTGTGTCTAAACAGCAGCGTATTGAGCTCTGCTACATCAGTTTCTCTCTTCCACCAGCATTGATGCTGACCCGCCACATATACAGCTCTGCTACATCTGTCTATTCCCTTCCCCACTAGAACTACGGCTGAACAGCAGCATATTCAGCTCTGCTACATCCATCAGCCCCCAAGTGCCTCCATCAGCCCCCCAAGTGCCTCTACCTGCCCCCAAGTGCCTCTACCTGCCCCCAAGTGCCTCCATCTGCCCCAAGTGCCTCTACCTGCCCCCAAGTGCCTCCATCTGCCCCAAGTGCCTCCATCTGCCCCAAGTGCCTCTACCTGCCCCCAAGTGCCTCCATCTGCCCCCAAAGTGCCTCCATCTGCCCCCAAAGTGCCTCCATCAACCCCCAAATGCCTCCATAAGCCCCCAAGTGCCTCAATAAGCCCCCCATATGCCTCCATCTGCCCCCAAAGTGCCTCCATCTGCCCCCAAGTGCCTCTATCTGCCCCCAAGTGCCTCCACCAGCCCCCAAGTGCCTCCATCTGCCGCCTGTGGAGATCTGCATGTATTTTGGCTTATACACATAGCATTTCGAGTAGGTGTAATGGCCTACATTATACAAGAGACAGACAAATTATAAGTCTATTAAAGGTTTACACCCCACAGTGGGCATTGTGGAACCACACTTTTGGAAAATAGTGTACCACCTGGCTGGATTAGAGCAAAGCATAGTAATAGAGAGTGCATCTGGATGTGGCACGTGGTGTTAACTTTCTTTGTTCAGCCATTAATTTATTGAGACTGTGCCTAAATTTACCAGTAAATGTATATGGAGACTTCAGGAATTTTTCAGTAAAGAGCTTCCATCAGGCAGGGGACATCTTGCCAGGATGTGTCACGGGGGAGACGGTGTCCCTACTTTACACTGTGCATGGCCTTGGGTAGCGATGGAGCAGGATCAACTGCCACTGTCCAAACTACCACTCCTATCTGTCTCGCTCCCCACCCATGCGGGCCTCCGCAAATGCATAATTCCATGCTCTGCCATTTTCTGGCCAAGTAAGGTCTATAGTGTTACTCATCTTGTGACTCCCAACTAATGATTATAAGGCAATAATGTCAATGAAGAATTACAGTATGTGCAGGTAATACAACAGGGAAAAAGTACAGGGGTATAAAATGAATTGAGAATGGTGACTTACAAGCAGGGGAGTAGCTAGTGAGAGTGCAAAGGTGGACTCTAGTGCTCAAGGGTCCTACAGGCCCCTCTCCTACATAAGAAAATACCAGTATTATAACTGGCAGTTGTTGTGCCTGGTTATAGACTTTGCATCGAGCTCTGCAGACAACCTCAGTATGGGCATGGTTGTGGCTGCAGGCAGTGGTTGCCACCTTAACCTGTTAGCAGATAGAAGGTAACAATTCAGGGACTTTATGCTACTGATAGGAAATAGCTCAATGACCCTATTCACATCCAAAATAAATGTATTTTACCATTTAAATTGTGTATATTTGTCCTAACACAATTCCAAGCACTGCAAGACAGGCACATGGTTGTTCAGGTGGTAAGTCCCCATTTGCTGATTTGCGTCAGTATTGAGCGGCACCTGAAATAACTGCTCCGTCCTGTTGATGATACTGAGCTGGGGCTTCTGCTACTTGTGTTAGTAAAGGACGGCAGGGAGTGGGCTGGAGAGGGGCTTCCTGTTCAGACATAAGGGTGGCAGGCATCCACGTGCTGAAAGCTGCCTACACAGTGTATCCTGGTAACACAGAAAGTTGGCCTTCCTTTCATCAACAGGAAAACATCCTCCCGTTTTGCTTTGCTGGCTATCCAGCAATCATTTACGCTTGCAGCCCCCCAGGGTCGACCAAGTCCCATTGTTTAGGAATGCCAAGTGGTATGTTGTGGCCCTAATAGTTTATGTCATGTTGCTCCTACCTGGATACTATTGCTCCCCGGGGTTAGGCTCTGCAGCAACGAAGAAGTTGTAGTAAGTGGAGTAAGTGGAATCCAGACTTAGTCAAGTTTAATGGTTTTTACTTGAATAAACTTGTCATCCAAACAACTTCTCCCGGACGCAGGACTAGCTGACTTCTGCCCAAAAGGGGGAGAATGAAATAGTAACTTCCATTCTATCTAAAGGTATTCTCTGCCAGATACACTGCCACCTGCTGGACAACCAGGCACATTATATGTAATAACAGTTGCATAACAATATTATTAAGGCACAGTATCACAGGACCTGGAATTAAATACACAGATGACATTCTTTGCTAGCCATTAGAGACAGAAGCTAGGTGTAAGAATGGTAGTGCCCCCTCTGGGGTACTACACATCAGATATCTGTCAGTATGCAAGCAAACAATCATACAGCTTGCCTTGCTCGCCAGCGTGCCCTTGAACCCAGTTCTTTTCTGCCCTGACCCCCACTGCGATGATTGCTCATCAGGGCCACTGTCATTGTCATGATCATCATCAGCCTTGTGCTCCTCCACCATGATTCCTCCTCTTCCAGTGATAGCTCCTCATCCTTCTTCTCCACCATTTCCTCCTCCATATGACTTTATCCATGTGGGTCCCCAACATCTATGGCTGCCATCTAGATGCAGAAGCTGTTCTTCCCCCATCCCTTGTTGGAACAGAGTGAGCATTCGCTGTACTATAAATATCAGGGGGGTGACAACACTGATGCTGCATTTGTCCCACTGACAAATCTGGTGGTCTCTTCGAAGGGCCTGAGTATGGGACACATGTCTCTCCTGAGATGCCACTGCCTTACCTCGAAACAACACATGCTGCTGAGGTGGTCTGGTGCATGATAAAATCATTCACTGATTAATGCTGCCAGTACAGATGCTCCAGCATATGCAAGGTGGAATTCCAGTGATTTGGAACATTGTGGAACAATCGGTGTAGTGGCATACCGTTCAGGAGGGAGTGCCTTGCCACATAAGAGTGGCTGAAATGCAAGGACAGTCTCCTGACCTTCTGCAAGCCGCAGTGTTTTATTTAAAATTGAAAAGCTTTGCAGCACTAAATTTATCACATGTGCCATACAGGGGATATGTGTTATTTCCCCCAAATGTGGTGTGGGCATGATGTTCCTGCCATTGTCACTGACCACTTTGCCCAGTTGGAGTTGGCTGGGAGACAGCCAGCAGGAGGTTTGCCGCTTGATGCACTTTAGCATCAATCAGCTGTATGGTTACTCTCGCCCAGGCCGGTCAGCTCTAACACAGCATGGAAACACTTCACTTTTCACATACTTGTATGGTAGGAGGGAAGAGGAGTGGAAGCAATGATCTTCCTTGCTTCTGTTAGGGATGAGAGGATGTCCTTTGAGGAGGTGGATAAGCGTCGACACCAACATGGAGGTGTCAATAGGACCTTGCGTTGTTGCTGTGGTGCTGCCACACAAACTATGACTCAGTGGGCCATGAAAGGCATGTATTGTGCCTCCTCGTGGCATGCACTTTGCCGGACAGTGACAATTGCAAGCAGCGGCCCACTTTCTCCACCACAAGAAAGTATAAGGCGTTTTGGAAAATTAAGGCATGCTAGGTATCTTCCACCGAGGCTGAGCTCAGCGCATGCCATTATTTCCCTAAAGGTAGAAGAATCCACTAAGCGGAACGGAATAAACTGCACTGCCAGCAACTTAGCCAGGTGGGAATTAAGCTTGCACACCAGCGGATTGCTGGGTGCATAGAGTTGTTTCCTGGCCACACATTCTGTTATCAATGGCTGACCGCTGCCGCACCCTCTGCAGCTTGATTGACATGTCCAGGCAGTTTAATTATCATCACACCTGGCCCCGACTTCTAAAGTCTTGTGCTGCGCATCAGTATCCAGCGCAGGTGCAATATAGGAAAGAGGCTCTCAGTACAGAAGAGCATGCCAGTGAGCCTCTTTCCTGTACTGCGACTGCGCTGGATACTGAAGCATATGGTGCAGCGTGAGACTTAAAGGGAACCTGTCACCAGTTTTACGGTGTCCTAACTAACGGCAACATAAATAAGTGACTGATTCTCTTAGCAAAATGCTGGGTCACTTTCTTTGATTGACCCAGTCAATCTGCCAACATCTTGTATTGAAAAGCTCCAGCTGATAATGATGAGTCCTGAATATTCATGAGCTCCTGACTCCCCGCCCACCTGCTGCTGAATGACAGTTTTTTTCCATATGAATCAGCAGCAGGTAGGCAGGGGAGTGGCTATAGCTCTGAATTAAATATACGCTGGACTCAATGACATCATGCTGGACTCCAATCAGCTCATTAGCATGCGGCATCTTTGTGTGTATATTATGAGGTAACCCTCTGTCACACCAGTAAGTGAATACATCTAAGGTACTTTTTAGTAGTTAATGATTGTATATAATTAGTTAGATTATATTCAAATATCCACATGACAGGTTCTCTTTAAGGGGAAGTCAGGGCCAGGAGTGATCACGTTTGAAGTGCCTGGCCCTGCAATCAAAGTGCAGAGGGCGCAGCAGTTGTAGAGAAGCTGAGTTGCTCCTAGATAGTGATGAGCGGCATAGGCAATATTCGAATTTGTGATATTTAGCAAATTTTGGGCCGAATATTCACCATAAATTAGCAAATTCGAGAATTCGTGATCTCCAGTCATTATTTTCTTGATTGCGAAAATCGGCAATGTAATATTTTCGCGATAAAAATTTGCGATTAGAATATTCACGATCAACACTAAGGGGTAGGCAACTTTCCTATTGGTTGCTAGGGATGTTGCTAATTGGTGATATTCGCAATAAATTTGCAATAAGAATATTCGCAATCAACAATATTCGCGAATACGAATATATAGCACTATATTCAAAATATTTGCAAATTCTCGAAGTGGCAATATTCGCGATTAAAATTCGCGATTAGAATATTCGTGCTCAACACTGCTCCTAGAGCCTCATTTGGACATCATCGGTGTGCTGTCTGCATCAGTGTGTCCATCTCACAAATTATAGAACATGTTGTGGCCCTGTGACAGTACCCTGCGCACACTGCAATTGACGTCACAAACAAAACTATAGACTATTATACCCATATCCTGACCCACTGCATAATTTGGCGTCAATGTAACCGTACCACGGTTCTGCTCATTGCATGAGCACCAATTAAAAGGGTCACATAAATGTAAATGCATAGCCAGCAATATCAACAAGTAAAAATGTATTATTTAGGTGCAGCATTTGAATGCACTCCAGGAGTTGACACCAGGAATGTGTTCCTTTTTCATAGTCGTACAGATCTCGTCCTCTACATCACTATTTGGATTATAGAGTAGTGTTTTTTGTGTCATTTAAAGGGGTTACCCAGAAAATGATAATGATGACCTACCCTCAGGATAGGTCATGATTATCACATCAATTGGGGGTTTGAGTCCCAGCACCTCCGCTGATCCGCTGTTTCAAGGAGCCGCAATGCTTACCGGAGCTCTGGTGAGCTCCGTGGCCTCCTGACATCTTTCCAAGCTCAGCACCATACATTGTATAGGGGTTGTGCTTGGTTTTGCAGCTCAGCCCGATTGCCTCGAATGCAGCTGTGCTGCAACTAAGCCATGTGACCGATGTGCGGTGATGTCACCGGCATAGGAAGAGGCTGCAGCAATCATTGAGGTCCCCACCTCTTCTAACAGCTGATCAGAGGAGGACAACTAGCACTAACCCCACCGATCTCATATTGATGACCTATTCTAAGAATAACCCCTTTGACCCCTTAAGGACTCGGCAATTTTTTGCAAATCTGACCAGTGTCACTTTATGTGGTGATAACTTTAAAACGCTTTGACTTATCCAGGCCATTCTGAGATCGTTTTTTCGTCACATATTTTACTTCATGACACTGGTAAAATAAAGTAAAAAAAAAAACGAATTTTTATTTATAAAAAAAAATACCAAATTTACCTAAATTTTTTTAAAAATAGCAAATTTCCAAGTTTCAATTTCTCTACTTCTATAATACACAGTAATACCTCCAAAAATAGTTATTACTTTACATTCCCTATATGTCTACTTCATGTTGGGAATGATATTTTATTTTTTGGGGATGTTACAAGGCTTAGAAGTTTAGAAGCAAATCTTGAAATTTTTCAGAAATTTTCAAAAACCCAATTTTTAGGGACCAGTTCAGGTCTGAAGTCACTTTGCGAGGCTTACATAATAGAAACCACCCAAAAATGACCCCATTCTATAAACTACCCCCTCAAGGTATTCAAAACCGATTTAACAAACTTTTAAACCCTTTAGGTGTTCCACAAGAATTAATGGAAAATAGAGATACAATTTCAAAATTGTACTTTTTTGGCAGATTTTCCATTTTAATATTTTTTTCCAGTTACAAAGCAAGGGTTAACAGCCAAACCAAACTCAATATTTATGGCCCTGATTCTGTAGTTTACAGAAACACCCCATATGTGGTCGTAAACTACTGTACGGGCACACGGCAGGGCGCAGAGGGAAAGGAATGCCATACAGTTTTTGGAAGGCAGATTTTGCTGGACTGGTTTTTTGGACACCATGTCCCATTTGAAGCCCCCCTGATGCACCCCTAGAGTAGAAACTCCATAAAAGTGACCCCATCTAAGAAACTACACCCCTCAAGGTATTCAAAAATGATTTTACAAAACGTTGTTAACCCTTTAAGTGTTCCACAAGAATGAATGGAAAATAGAGATACAATTTTAACATTTCACTTTTTTGGCAGATTTTCCATTTTAATTTTTTTTTCCAGTTACAAAGCAAGGGTTAACAGCCAAACAAAACTCAATATTTATGGCCCTGATTCTGTAGTTTACAGAAACACCCCATATGTGGTCGTAAACCACTGTACGGGCACACGGCAGGGCGCAGAAGGAAAGGAATGCCATACGGTTTTTGGAAGGCAGATTTTGCTGGACTGGTTTTTTGACACCATGTCCCATTTGAAGCCCCCCTGATGCACCCCTAGAATAGAAACTAGAATAGTGGCCCCATTTTAGAAACTATGGAATAGGGTGGCAGTATTGTTGGTACTAGTTTAGGGTACATATGATTTTTGGTTGCTCTATATTACACTTTTTGTGAGGCAAGATAACAAGAAATAGCTGTTTTGGCACCTTTTTTTATTTTTTTGTTATTTACAACATTCATCTGACAGGTTAGATCATGTGATATTTTTATAGACCAGGTTGTCACGGATGTGGCGATACCTAATATGTATACTTTTTTTATTTATGTAAGTTTTACACAATGATTTTTATTTTTGAAGCAAAAGAAAAATCATGTTTTAGTGTTTCCATAGTCTGAGAGCCATAATTTTTTCAGTTTTCGGGCGATTACCTTGGGTAGGGTATGATTTTTACGGGATGAGATGACTGTTTTATTGGCACTATTTTGGGGTGCGTGTGACTTTCTGATCGCTTGCTATTACACTTTTTATGATGTAAGGTGACAAAAAATTGTTTATTTAGCACAGTTTTTATCTTGTATGGTGTTCATCTGAGGGGTTAGGTCATGTGATATATAGAGCCGGTCGATACGAACGTGGCGATACCAAATATGTATACTTTTTAAAAAAAATTTATGTAAGTTTTACACAATAACAGCTTTTTTAAAACAAAAAAAAATTATATTTTAGTGTCTCCATATTCTGAGCTATAGTTTTTTTTATTTTTTGGGGCGATTGTCTCAGGTAGGGGCTAATTTTTGCGGGATGAGGTGACGGTTAGATTAGTACTATTTTGGTGGGCAAACGCTTTTTTTTCTCTTGCTGTTGTACTTTTTGTGCTGTGACAAAAATATGGTTTCTTTAGCACAGTTTTTATTTTTTATTTTTTTACGGTGTTCATCTGAGGGGTTAGGTCATGTGATATGTTTATAGAGCCGGTCGATACGGGCGCGGCGATACCTAATATGTATACTTTTTTCCCCCCCTATTTTTTACCAATTTCTTTTAACTTTATTTGGGGAAAATTACGTTTTTGTTTATATTTACTTGAAACTTTCAATTCTTTGGGGGGAAAACAGAATTTTTTCAACTTTTTTTCACTTTATTTTTTGCCCTTCTTTGGGACTTGAACTTTTGGGGGTCTAATCCTTTACAATGCATTCCAATACTTCTGTACTGGAATGCATTGGCTGTATGATTAATACTGTGTGTATTACTCATACAGCTTCCGGCCTGTGAGATCCAGGGGGCTCGATCTCACAGGCTCGTCACCGGAAGGCAGCGCGATCCATGCACTGCCTTCCATGCCATCGGGTCCCCCCTACAGCCGCATGGGGACCCGATGGCACCGGCCGCCTACGCCGCAAACTGCAGGTAAAAGACAAAACCGCAGGTCTGAATTGACATGACCCCCCCGGCATTGTGACAGGATGCCCGCTGAATGATTTCAGCGGGCATCCTGTCACAATTAACCCCCGCCGCGCCGCGATCTACTTTTAAACTTAGAAAGTACCGGTACGTCCTGAGTCCTTAAGGCCCCTTTCACACAGGCGAGTATTACGCGCGGATGCGATGCGTGAGTTGAACCCATTGCACCCGCACTGAATACCGACCCATTCATTTCTATGGGGCTGTTCACATGAGCGGTGATTTTTACATATCACGTATGCGTTGCGTGAAAATCGCAGCATGCTCCTCTTTGTGCGTTGCGATGCGATAATCCCCGCAACGCAGGCCGCATAGAAGTGAATGGGGTTGCGTGAAAATCGCAAGCATCCGCAGGCAAGTGCGGATGCGGTGCGATTTTCATGCACGGTTGCTAGGAGACGATCGGGATGGAGACCCGATCATAATTTTTTTCCCTTATAACATGGTTATAAGAGAAAATAATAGCATTCTGAATACAGAATACATAGTACAATAGCGCTGGAGGGATTAAAAAATAAATAAAAAATTTACCCTCACCTTAGTCCACTTGTTCGCGCTGCCCGGCATCTCCTTCTGTCTTCATTTTAGCTTTGTGTAGCAACAAGGACCTTTGGTGACGTCAGTCATCACATGATCCATCACATGATCTTTTACCATGGTGATGGATCATGTGATGACCGGAGAGACGTCACCACAGGTCCTTGTTGCTACATAAAGCTAAAATGAAGACAGAAGGAGATGCCGGGCAGCGCGAACAAGTGGACTAAGGTGAGGGTAATTTTTCTATTTATTTTTTAACCCCTCCAGCTCTATTGTACTATGCATTCTGCATTCAGAATGCTATTATTTTCCCTTATAACCATGTTATAAGGGAAAATAATACAATCTACAGAACAACGATCCCAAGTCCGAACTTCTGTGAAGAAATTCGGGTTTGGGTACCAAACACGCGCGATTTTTCTCACGCGAGTGCAAAACGCATTACAATATTTTGCACTTGCGTGGAAAAATCACGGGTGTTCCTGAAACGCACCCGCACATTTTCCCCCATCGCCCGTGTGAAAGGGGCCTAAGGACTCGGGAAACAGGGCGCACCGGTACGCCCTAAGGCTGAGATCACACGGGCGTGACGGATTAGGTCCGGATGCGTTCAGGGTGCATTAAGTGAAACTCGCACTATTTTGAAAGCAAGTTCAGGCAGTTTTGTCTGCAATTGCGTTCAGTTGTTCAGTTTTTTCCACGCGGGTGCACTGCGTTTTGATGCGTTTTTTACACGCGTGATAAAAAACTGAAGGTTTACAAACAACATCTCTTAGCAACCATCAGTGAAAAACGCATCGCACCCGCACTTGCTTGTGGATGCAATGCATTTTTCACGCAGCCCTATTCACTTCTATGGGGCCAGGGCTGCGTGAAAAACGCAGAATATAGAACATTTTGCATTTTTCACGCAGCGCAGAACTGATGCGTGAAAAACAACGCTCATGTACACAGACCTATTGAAATTAATGATCAGGATTCAGTGCGGGTGCAATGCGTTCACCTCCCGCATTGCATCCGCGCGGAAATCTCGCCCGTGTGAACTCAGCCTAAGGCCTCTTTCACACTACAGTATGTTGAATTCAGTGTTTTGCGTTCCGTTTTTCACGGATCCGTTGTTCCGTTTTTTGCTTCCGTTGTGGTTCCGTTTCCGTTCCGTTGTTCCGTTCCGTTTTTCCGTATGGCAAATACAGTATACAGTAATTTCATATAAAAAATTGGGCTGGGCATAACATTTTCAATAGATGGTTCCGCAAAAAACGGAACGGAAACGGAAGACATACGGATGCATTTCCGTATGTGTTCCGTTTTTTTTTGCGGACCCATTGACTTGAATGGAGCCACGGACTGTGATTTGCAGCCAAATATAGGACATGTTCTATCTTTTCAACGGAACGGAAAAACGGAAATACGGAAACGGAATGCATACGGAACACATTCCGTTTTTTTGCGGAACCATTGAAATGAATGGTTCCGTATACGGAACGCAAAAAACGGACCGTATACGGAACGCAAAAAACTGTAGTGTGAAAGAGGCCTAAGTCCCTAAGGCTGGGTTCACACGGGCGTGTCCGAATTAGGTCCGGATGCGTCCCCGTGTATTGCCGCAAACCCGCGCGATTAGGAGCACAATTGCAGTCAGTTTTGACTGCGATTGCGTTCCGATGTTCAATTTTTATCGCGCGCGCGCAATGTATTTTGCACGCGCGTGATAAAAAACCGACTGTGGTACCCAGACCCGAACTTCTTCACAGAAGTTCAGGTTTGGGTTCAACGTTGCGTAGATGTTATTATTTTCCCTTATAACATGGTTATAAGGGGAAATAATAGGATTCTGAATACAGAATGCATAGTAGGTGATCAATTGAGGGTTAAAAAAAATAATAATAATTAACTCACCTTCTCCTCTTGATCGCGTAGTTCCCGGTCTCTTCTTTACTTCTTTAATGATGAATTACCGGCTAGGACCTGTGGTGACGTCAGATCACATGCTCCAATCACATGGTCCATCACCACGCATGGTCCAGCAACCATGCGTGAAAATCGCACTGCATCCGCACTTGCTTGCGGATGCTTGCGATTTTCACTCAGCCCCATTTACTTCTATGGGGCCTGTCCTGCGTTAAAAACGCAGAATATAGAGCATGCTGCGATTTTCAAGCATTGCAGAAGTGATGCGTGAAAAAAACCGCTCATGTACACAGCCCCATTGAAATGAATGGTGCCGGATTCAGTGCGTTCACCTCCCGCATTTCACCCGCGCGGAAATCTCGCCCGTGTGAACTCATCCTAAGGGGTTAAGGCTGTCTTTGGTTTGTGCTGCTGCTCTGCATAGGCAATATTAATATTCACGATATTTAGCAAATTTTTTGCATAATATTCGCAATAAATTTACGAATTCTAGAATTCGTGATCTCCAGTCATTATTTTCACGATTGCGCAAATCGGCACTAATAATGCACATATTTTTTGCGCAATACATGCAACTTCACATGTTATCAGGTCTGAGTAGATATTACTGATTGGTGCACTAAGTATTGTTGTGCCATCACAGCACTCTGTCTGTAGCATGTATGTATGGACAGCAGAGAAACAGTAATGAAACTGATGAAACAAAATGTTGAATATTCGCGATTGCGAATATATAGTACTATATTCTACATCTTCGTGAATTCTCAAAGTGCCAATATTCGCGATAAAAATTTGTGATTAGAATATTTGTGATCAACACTAAAGAAAGTGGGGAGCGATAGCAGCAGTGATGCTCATAAGCTGCTTTGGGTGCCACCCTGCTGTGAACACGGTTCTGCCTCATCATCATCCTTCTCCTCCTCATCCTCCAGAACTGTGCCCTGGCTGGACTGTTGTGTACCTGGCCTCTGTTGGTGCAGGAACCCACCCTCCGAGCCACTTGTGAATGTCTGGCCTGATAACCGTGGAAATGATCCCTCTTCCTCCTGTGCCACATCCTCTTCCTTCATCGCCCGAAGTGTTTTTTCACTGAGACATAGAAGTGGGATAGTAACGCTGAGGACTGCCTCCTCGGCACTGGCCATGTTGGTGGAGTACTCAAAACAGCGCAACACAGCACACACGTCCCATATGGAGGCCCACTAGTTGGTGGTGAAGTGGTGCTGTTCCGCAGAGCGACGTACCCGTGCGTGCTGCAGCTGAAACTCCACTATCACCTGCTGCTGCTCGCACAGTCTGGCCAGCATGTCCAAGGTGACTACGTTGCATATGACGCGGTGAGCGGGAAGGCCGAAGTTACGCTGCAGCGCAGACAGGCAAGCAGAGTGAGAACGCCAAAAGCGCGCGCGGTGTGGGTTTTTCCCCCCAAACAGATGACTTTCAAAACAGCCTGCTGTTGTTTCCCCCTGGCTGTGCTGAAGTCGGTGGTGAAGGGGTTAGGCTGAGCGGATGAGGAGGCGGTAGAGGAGGAAGCGGTGTAGGAGGCAACAGGAGGCTGATTTGCAAGGGGGTGTGGTGAAAGACAGATGCCCATGGGCTGCAGGTACCAACTCTGCACTTTCAGCAGGGAACCGGGTGGGAGATAATGTGAAGAAACTGGAGGCACTGTCATCCAATCTACTACCGCCTCTACTTGTTCTGGCCTCACCATTCGTACACTGGTATTCGGGCCTACAAAATGACGCTGAACGTCCTGTCGCTGCAACAGGAGCTCCACCAGAACAAGCAGCACCACGATCAGGGCCATGTCCCTTATTTGATGCTCTCCTCATTCTTTGAGGTCACCCACCGAACTAACAGACGGATTAACTATATTAATTTCCCTGTCACGTATAAAGTGCATGTGTCTTACACCAAAAATGGGTATATGTCACCCATCGAACTAATTGACGGATTTAGGCCTCATGCACACGACCGTTGTGTGCATCCGCGTCCGTGGTTCCGTTTTCCGTTTTTTTTCGTGGCTCCATTGACTTTCAATGGGTCCGTGGAAAAATCGGAAAATGCACCGTTTGGCAGCCGCATCCGTGATCCGTGTTTCCTGGCCGTGAAAAAAATATGACCTGTCCTATTTTTTTCACGGCCAACGGTTCGCGGACCCATTCAAGTCAATGGGTCCGTGAAAAATCACGGATGCACACAAGATTGTCATCCGCGTCCGTGATCCGTGTCCGTGATCCGTGTCCGTTTTCCCTATCATTTTCAATGCAAACTTGACTTAGTTTTTTTTTTTACTTTTCATGTCCGTGGATCCTCCAAAAATCAAGGAAGACCCACGGACGATAAAACGGTCACGGATCACTGACCAACGGAACCCCGTTTTGCGGACTGTGAAAAAATACTGTCGTGTGCATGAGGCCTAACTATATTAATTTCCCTGTCACCTATGCAGTGCACGTGTGTCTCACACCAAAAATGGGTATATGTCACCAGCCGGACTAACAATCAGATTAACTATATTAATTTACCTGTCTTGTATAAAGTGCACATGTATCTCACACCAAAAATGGGTATATGTCACCCATCGAACTAACAGACAGATTAATTATTATATTTTAGTGTCAGTGGTACAAAAATTGTGCATTGCACCCACAAAAAATCACTATAGGTCACCCACAGAATTAACAGCCGGATTTATTATTATATTTCTGTGTCAGGGGTGCAAAGCTGGTGTATTGCACCCCCAAAAAATCATTATAGGTCACCCGCAAAACAAATAGCCAGATTCCTAACCCTCTCCCTCGCTTCAGCTGCCTGCTTCCTGTCCCTGCACTACTCAGAGCTGATGGGTGGTCTTACACGTGATCCAACTTGTATAGAGGCTGGGTCACATGATGCATCGGCCAATCACAGTCATGTTATTACTAGGCATGGCTGTGATGGCTTCTTAGGCTGGGTTCAGACCTGAGCGCTTTACCCGAGACATAGAAGTGGCGATGAAGGAAGAAGATGTGGCACAGGAGGAAGAGGGATCATTTCCACGGTTATCAGGCCAGACATTCACAAGTGGCTCGGAGGGTGGGTTCCTGCACCAACAGAGGCCAGGTACACAACTGTCTAGCCAGGGCACAGTTCTGGAGGATGAGGAGGAGAAGGATGATGATGAGGCGGAACCGTGTTCACAGCAGGGTGGCACCCAAAGCAGCTTATGAGCATCACTGCTGCTATCGCTCCCCACTTTCTTTAGTGTTGATCACAAATATTCTAATCACAAATTTTTATCACGAATATTGGCACTTTGAGAATTCACGAAGATGTAGAATATAGTACTATATATTCGCAATCGCGAATATTCAACATTTTGTTTCATCAGTTTCATTACTGTTTCTCTGCTGTCCATACATACATGCTACAGACAGAGTGCTGTGATGGCACAACAATACTTAGTGCACCAATCAGTAATATCTACTCAGACCTGATAACATGTGAAGTTGCATGTATTGCGCAAAAAATATGTGCATTATTAGTGCCGATTTGCGCAATCGTGAAAATAATGACTGGAGATCACGAATTCTAGAATTCGTAAATTTATTGCGAATATTATGCAAAAAATTTGCTAAATATCGTGAATATTAATATTGCCTATGCAGAGCAACAGCACAAACCAAAGACAGCCTTAACCCCTTAGGCTGAGTTCACACGGGCGAGATTTCCGCGCGGGTGAAATGCGGGAGGTGAACGCACTGAATCCGGCACCATTCATTTCAATGGGGCTGTGTACATGAGCGTTTTTTTTCACGCATCACTTCTGCAATGCTTGAAAATCGCAGCATGTTCTATATTCTGCGTTTTTAACGCAGGACAGGCCCCATAGAAGTAAATGGGGCTGAGTGAAAATCGCAAGCATCCGCAAGCAAGTGCGGATGCAGTGCGATTTTCACGCATGGTTGCTGGACCATGCGTGGTGATGAACCATGTGATTGGAGCATGTGATCTGACGTCACCACAGGTCCTAGCCGGTAATTCATCATTAAAGAAGTAAAGAAGAGACCGGGAACTACGCGATCAAGAGGAGAAGGTGAGTTAATTATTATTATTTTTTTTAACCCTCAATTGATCACCTACTAAGCATTCTGTATTCAGAATGCTATTATTTTCCCTTATAACCATGTTATAAGGGAAAATAATAACATCTACGCAACATTGAACCCAAACCTGAACTTCTGTGAAGAAGTTCGGGTCTGGGTACCACAGTCGGTTTTTTATCACGCGCGTGCAAAATACATTGCACGCGCGCGATAAAAATTGAACATCGGAACGCAATCGCAGTCAAAACTGACTGCAATTGTGCTCCTAATCGCGCGTTCCTACGCGCTGTAAAATGCTCAACAGGCAAGAACCAATGATTCCCGACGCCCCAAGAAGTACATGAGCTTCTTTGGGGCATCTTGTTGCGCGTTCCCGTACATAGACTTCAGCGGGAACGCGCGACAATAGGTGTTCGCTTGTCTCTGTATGCGCGATTGCAAACGCCCGTACAATCGCGCATACAGAGCGCTCCATCACGAACGCTCAGGTGTGAACCTAGCGTAAGTGCCCACAGCTTAAAAGCTTGTTAATTGGCTGCCCTGCAGCCTTTCAAAAGCTTTATTAAATGCCCGAGCACGGAACTTGAACCCAAAGTTTACAGGATGTGTTCACATGAGGTGATCAAAATGTGTTTTACGTACTGTTGGCAAATACCTAAATATAATAGCTGCATTTTTTGCTGCATTTGTGCAAAAGAGGAGGCGATAGCTCACTTGCGCCCCCTTGTTGTTCAGATCAGTCCATTAACATATGCAATAAAGTGTAGATTTCTCTACAATTGGGCAACCAATTACAAATACAGAGAGATTGTCTAAGGCCTCCTGCACACGACCGTGTGCGCCCCGTGGCCGTGCTGTGGCCAGCAAATTGCAGGCTGCAATTCACGAACACTGACCGTGGGGCAGTCGCAGCAGATCGCTGACCCATTCACTTTAATGGGTCCCCAATATGCCCGTTCCGCAAAAAGATAGGACACATTCTATCTTTTTGCGGAACGGAAGTACGGGACGAAACCCCACGGAGGGACTCCGTAGTGCTTCCGTAGGGTTCCGTTCTGTGCTTCCGTTCCGCACTATTCTGCATCTCCGGATTTGTGGACCCGTTGAAGTGGATGGATCTGCATCTGTGATGCGGAATACCCAAGGAACGGCGCCTGTGTATTGCGGATCCGCAAATGCGGTCCGCAATGCGGCAACGGGCAGCACACGTTCGTGTGCAGGAGGCCTAACTCAGCAAACCTAAAGGCAATATGCCTGGTTTACTAGGGTTGATCATACTGACAGATTCTCTTTAAGAGTGCCTTCACATGTGGAAGATTTTGTTGCAGAAAATGTCTGCAACTGAAAATTAATTCCATTCATTTGAATGAGGTTGCTTTGGCAGGAGTCACCAGAATTTCTGCAAGCACCAAAATCTGCCACGTGTGAAGGCACCCTTAGGAAGAATACTGACTTATAAAAGTAATTCTCCTTAGGTCTCTTTCACACGAACGTGTACGCTCCGTGGCCGTATTGCAGACCGCAATTGCGGATCCCCAGTACACATGCGCCGTTCCATGGGCATTCCACATCACTGATGCAGACCCATAAACATAAAAGGGTCCGCAAATGCGGAGATGCGTAATGGTGCGGAACGGAAGCAAGGAACGGAACCCTACGGAAGCACTACGGAGTTCTTCCGTGGGGTTTCGTCCCGTACATCCGTTCCTCAAAAAGATAGAACATGTCCTATCTTTTTGCAGGACGGGCGGATCGCGGACCCATTAAAGTGATTGGGTCTGCAATCCGCTGCGGCTGCCCCACTGTTGGTGTTCGTGCATTGTGGCCCGCAATTTGCGGGCCGCAGCATGGCCACGGGGCGCACACGTTCGTGTGAAAGAGGTCTCACATCTATGTAGCTAACTACAGTATCATTTATTATATGTTTGCGATCTTACTATGCACTATGTGACTTGTACAGTATTTGGTAAGAGAGTAAGAATATATAATTAACTTCCAAGCATGAAACATTAAAAGCATATAATTAAGTCGGCCGCAACAATTTACATAATTTATAACTTAGTAGATCGTCGCCAAACAATACATGACCAATTTCTCCAGTGTTGCTCCACAGGATGCGGAAGTAACGAAGGCGAAGCAGCCACAGAATTAATATGCTCGTCATTAAATATTCATAAGTACAACACTCTCTCACTTTAACTAAATACTAGGACTACAGATACCGACACAGATTTCTTTATAATATTAGTCTGGGGATTAATTTGTACTTAGTTTATAATGGTTTCTTTAATAATTTAATGACAAACATTCATCTAAATTACAAACATAGTAACGAGAATAAATTGTGCATTTGATGAAAGTAAACTTCCACATTTTAAAAAATGGGTTATCGAGATGATTAAATATTTTTATAAAAGGCTTACAAGGCTAATGAAATGTCATACCTTACCCATTCCCCGCTTCTCTTTTTCTGACACTTCCCGATCCCTCACCGTTCTCTACTTGCTGGTTCCTCTAAATTATAAACATAGTAACAAGAATAAATTGTGTATTTGATTAAAGTAAACTTTCACTTTTTAATAAATGGGTTTTCAAGATGAT
Source organism: Bufo gargarizans (assembly GCF_014858855.1). Lineage (NCBI taxonomy): Eukaryota > Metazoa > Chordata > Amphibia > Anura > Bufonidae > Bufo > Bufo gargarizans. Next base: position 46,958,939 of record NC_058082.1, on the reverse strand, counting down.
TAGATATTTTTATAAAAGGCTTACAAGGCTAATGAAATGTCATACCTTACCCATTCCCCGCTTCTCTTTTTCTGACACTTCCCGATCCCTCACCGTTCTCTACTTGCTGGTTCCTCTAAATTATAAACATAGTAACCAAAATAAATTGTGAATTTCATGAAAGTAAACTTCCACTTTTGAATAAATGGTTTATCGAGACAATTACATATTTTTGTAAAAGGCTGACAATGGCAAAAAAGTCATACCTTACCAATTCACCGCTTCTCTTTTTCTGATGCTTCCCGCTCCAGGGTCGGACTGAAGATCATTGGGCCCTCCAGAGAAAATTATTCTCAGTGCCCAACCACAATATCATCAATAAACTATAATAGGTTTTTAGTAAAAAAAAAAAAAAGTAGACCCTAATGGCTGCTTACTGACTCCAAAGGCTGCTCCAAATGTTTTTTTAATGCGCCTGGACTTTTGGGGCCCACTATGGTCCCAGAGCCTAGGCCCACCCGAGGATCTTCTGGTACTCTGGTGGACCAGTCAAACACTGCCCTGGCCCCTGACGGTTGTCTACTTGCTGATCCCTCTCAACACACAGGAAATGACAGTGGTTGAGATTGTTTCAGTGGTCATTTCCTTCTTGTCGAGATAGTCCAGGAAGTGGACATCAGTGCAAGACCAGGAGAGCTAACATTGACTTCAGTGGAGCTGAATTAGTAACATAGTTTGTAAGGTTAAAAAAATACATCCGTTCAACAAGTTCAGCCTGTTATTCTCAAAAGTTAATCCAGAGGAAGAAAAAAAATCCCATGGGGTAGAAGCCAATTTTTCTCATTATAGGAATAAAAGTCCTTCTGGTTCCAAATATGACAATCAGAATACACTCCAGAAATACATCCAGGCCCCTCTTAAACTCTTTTTGTGAATTCACCATCACCACCTCCTCTGGCAGAGAGTTCCATAGTCTCACTGCTCATACACTCTGATGCTCCTCTTGACCGTGCAGTAATATGAAGGGCACAATTTGTCATGGTCTCAGTGTGGTTCACTGTGACACTGGTTCCATGTTGCTCACTTTTGTGCTTTGACGTACTGGCTTATTGCTGTGTATGCTGGTTGCCAGGGGCGATGTGTACTTTTGGTAGCCTATTTGTTCACTGCTCCTTGTATGCTTGTTCCTTTCCCAGTTGGTTCTTGTGGGGTTAAGGTCTTGGTCTGGGTGTGGTCTCTAGGCGCTATTTAATCCTGTTGCTGTTAGCAAGGAAGTCAGTTGTTCTCCAGCCTTGTTGGGTGCTGGAGCTATGCACCTTACCTGGATTTCCTTCTGCCCAGTCTTTGTTGCCATCTAGTAAGACATAAAGGTCACCTGGTCTTCCTGCCTTTTCTGGTTCTTTGTCCAGTGTGTTTGGTCTGTGACTGCTATGAGTCGTCTTGCATAGAGTCCAGACATTTTCATATATGTGCCATGTCTAGGTTGTTGTTCCGTGTCTGGTCTGTTTCTGCCTTGTATCGTCCTGCATGGAATCTAGACTTTCCCATGCCTGTGCCTTCACTGAGAGAGCTCCTGGGTTCTCCAAAGGGAGGACAGCGAGTCTGTGAGCTGCTCTACCTGAGACCGCCATTCATCCTTTCCTCATGGGGGTCCAGGCACTTACTGGTGTGCTGGTTCCAGTGTATGTTGTCTGTACTGTGTCCTGTGTGGTGTTTGGGTTCCAGTACATGTGCCTGGGTTCAAATTGTTGTTGTGTGGACTGATGGTGTTTCTTCCAGCTGTCTTGGCAGGTAAGTGGCCAAGTGCACCAGTGAAGCTAGGCTAAGTTCATCCCTACCATCTGGGGCTCTGTGAAGAACAGGGCTCAATGGGTTTCTGCTCTCTGGGTTTGACCCCAAGTAAAACCGGTGCACTTGGTCCAGTGGTATTTCTTAGTTATGTCTCTGTGTATGCTTTCTTTGGTGTATTCTTCATTGTGAGATGTTCTAGGGGTCAGTTGGACCCTCACTAGAACATGACACAATTTTTTTTTTCCTTAGGGGCACACCCTGGTTCTTGGGTTTCTCCTGCTGATAGTGGATCGAGAGTGGATGGTGGATGTCCTTGATGTAGGTGGAGGTGGAGGAGGTATTGTGAGGTGCAAGACAGGGTCCCTGGCAGCAGATGGATGGATACTGATGGTGACACAGCAATGGGTCTGTGTAAACAAAGATCTCATTAGGTTAACAGTTGAAGAGTTTACTAATGAATAAAGTTCAGATGCAGTGGTTAAGATAGAAAACTTTGCATGGACAGGCAGATCTTCCACAATTTATCAAATTTTTCTCACATATCTTAAAAGGTTTCTGTCAAATCCAAAACACCCCCCAAACCAAACCCCAAGTACGCAATGTATAGTGTAAGGGGTGGTGAGTCGAGTTATGTAATTGTTAGGGGTATACGATACTGTAGTCCCTTGCTGGCGAGGAGTGGTGTATCACACAGGGAGAGGAAGGAGTCCAATGGCAGTGACACTGCTAGAAACGAGGTGCAGGGATGGATGCAGTATGTAACAGTGGATCCGGAGTGCTGGACTGGGAACAGGAGGGAGACCAGCAGGTCCCAAAGTGTGCTTGAAGGCATAAGCGTGGTCAAGAGGAGGCGGCGGTCGGTACACAAGTTCAAGCAATGAAGGATGAGGCAAAAACGTGGTCGGTAAGCAGGCAGCGGTCAGTTCACAGGATTGTAGTTCAAGTAGTTGGGAGGAGGCAGAGCTTGACTATGGCTGAGAGCACAATAATCAGGCAAGGAGGAAGTGATGTCGTTGGCTTTAAATAGGGAGTGCACGGCTGAGGCTAGTTGAGCTGATTGCACTGGGAACTAGGGTCTGAGGTAGAACACCAAGGTCTACAGAAATGGAGCTGTCCATAATGATGGGTAGCTCAGTCAGCAGAGCTCCCACCTGGAATTCTGTAGGTTCCCGGTTCGCGTCCTGACAGTACTCCCCTTCTTCCAGGATGACCTCCGGGCATCCCCAGGACCGGTCTGTCAGGATGCTGCCGATAGAATTCTCGAATGAGTCTTGGAGCATGAACATTTTCCTCTGGTTCCCAAGAGTTCTCATCCAAGCCATAACCCTTCCATTTAATCAAATACTGTCATTTATTCCGGTGTACTCTGGAATCCAAGATTCTCTCAACTATAAATTCCTCTGTACCAGACACTCTCACAGGTGGTGGAGGAGGCAAGTGACGGCCCGGAAAAGGATTTTCAACAAATGGCTTTAAGAGAAAACAGTGGAAGACAGGATGTACCTTAATGGAGTCAGGAAGCTCCAGTCGAAAGGTGACTTCGTTAATTTGGGTAGAGATTTTAAATGGTCCAATATATTTCTGACCCAACTTTGGAGAAAGAATTTTCAATCTTAGATTTCTAGTAGACAGCCATACTTTGTCCCCAATATGAAAGGCAGGAGTTGGTTTTCGGTGTATATCTGTGGCTAGCTTAGAACGTCTCTGAGCCTCGTGTAAATTCTCAGTAATTCTTTCTTGACATTTTTCTAATGCAGTTAATCGTTCAGTTACTGCTGGAAGAGAAGTTGTGATTGGTAGGAGTGGAATGAAAACTGGATGAAGGCCTGTATTTGCAAAAAAGGGACTGTGAGCGGACTGTGAGTTATTGTATGCAAACTTGGCCGTGGAGAAATAGTCCATCCAATCATCTTGTAGATAAGTTATGAAACACCGAAGGTATTGTTCTAGCGTTTGGTTGGTTCTTTCGGTCTGTCCGTTGGATTGAGGGTGAAAAGCAGATGATAAATTTACCTTTATCCCCAAAGCAGAGCAGAAGTTTTTCCAGAACTTTAGAAGTGAACTGTACACCTCGGTCTGATACCACGTCGTCAGGGATGCCATGTAAACAAAACACTTCCCGAATCATGAGCTCAGCAGTCTGTTTTGCAGAGGGAATTCCCCTAGTGGGAATAAAGTGAGCCATTTTAGTAAGACGGTCTACGGCAACTAAGATGGTGTTCATTTCCTTAGAAGGAGGCAGATCAACCAAGAAGTCCATTGAGACAGAGCCCCAAGGCCGAGAAGGAACGGGAAGAGGCTGCAATAAACCTAAAGGGGAGGAGCGTGGAGTCTTATTGTGGGCACAAATCAGACATGAGGAGACATATCTTTTGACATCTTTCTTAAAATTTGGCCACCAAAAAGATCTGGATAGAAGCTCTTGAGTCTTTTTAACTCCCAGATGTTGTCATGGTCTTACCTTCTTGCTGTCCTCCTTCGTTTGACATGTGCTGGCGGCCATCTTGGTTTCTGGGTTTCTTGTAGCCTCCCACCCTGCGGCTTCTCCTTCCCACTGGGAGGAGCTGGATGCCTAGCTCATATATATAGGAGGTCTGTGGCTTCAGTTCCCTGCTTGGTCCTCCTGTGTTCACATGCTTCTAAGACTGCTGCTGCTTCTGGTTCCTGATCCTGGCTTCGTCTGACTACCCTTCTGGTTCCTGATCCTGGCTTCGTCTGACTACCCTGCTGGTTCCTGATCCAGGCCTCGTCTGACTACCCTGCTGGTTCCTGATCCTGGCTTCGTCTGACTACCCTTCTGGTTCCCGACTTCTGGCTTCGCAAGACCCTGCTTCGGTTTAGCCATCCGCTTGGACTTTTGCCTTACAGCTTTATTTTTAATAAAGCCTTCTTATTTCCACGTATCTCTTGTTGTACGTCTGGTTCATGGTTCCATGACATTAGGACCAAGCCATGAATTCTGACGGTACAGGGCCATCCTCGCTACCTACGCTGGTTGCCAGACTTGATCAGCAGGATCACCTGTTGGGTCGGTTCGCTGTGGCGTTGCAAACCCTGCTTGAACGCACGGCTCATTTAGCTTCCGTTGCTGATGGGTCGGTTGTCGCTCCTGGGCCCGCTCCTACTGCCGCTCCGGTTGTTGCGCCAGAGTCTACCCCGACACCGGTTGCTGCGCCTGCGGTGTTTCGGGGTATGACCGGTTCTGCCCCCCTTCTACAGCGCTTTGGGGGAGAGCCAACTCAGTGCCGAGGTTTCCTTAACCAGGTGGGCATTTATTTCGAGTTGCTGCCATATGCCTTTCCTACTGAGAGATCAAAGGTGGGCTTCTTGATCTCGCTGCTCTCGGACAAGGCCTTGGCCTGGGCCAGCCCTTTATGGGAGAACAACAATCCGGTGGTTGCCGAGTTTTCCGGTTTTGTTGCTTCTCTTCGGAAGGTATTCGATGTGCCGGCTCGTGCTGCCTCTGCTGCGAAGCTCCTTATGTCCATCAGACAGGGTTCACGATCCGTAGCTGAATACGCCATTGAGTTTCGTACCCTGGCAGCAGAGGTGGGCTGGAATAGTGAGGCTCTGGTCGCTGCTTTCTCTCATGGTCTCTCGGATGCCTTGAAGGATGAGGTTGCAGCTAAGGACCTACCAGTGGAGCTCGAGTCCCTTATTTCTTTCCTGATTTTGATTGACACCAGACTCAGGGAGAGACCTTCCTTTAAGGAGAGCCTGCGGAGGCCTTCTAACAGATTGGCGCCTACGTTTGCTGTCCCACCCGTGCCTCCCTCTCCTCCCACGCCTCCTGGGGATGACTTGTCTGGGGGTGAACCCATGCAGCTGGGGTTTTCTCGCCTGTCCGAGGGGGAGAGGGTACTCCGGAGACGCGAGGGCCGATGCATGTACTGTGGTCTCGGTGGGCATTTTCGGTTGGCATGCCCGAACCGTCCGGGAAACGCTCGCACCTGAGATCCTGTCGGGGGCAGATCTTGGGTGGAGTCTCCTCGTCTCCGGTTTCCCGTGTTGACAAACCACTGATTACTGTTGTTCTCTCCTGGGTCGGGGGCTCGGTGACGACCCAGGCGTTGGTGGACTCTGGTGCTGGTGGTTTGTTCATTGATAGTGTGTTCGCTGCCGCTAATTCCATTCCTCTGCAGCCTCGAGGTTCCCCACTGGCTCTTGAGGCGATAGACGGCAGACCCCTTCTGCCGCCACACGTGACTCAGGAGACCCTTCCAGTGGGGATGGCCATTGGTGCCGTTCACAGAGAGTCGGTCTGTCTCCAGGTTATTTCGTCTCCACACTACTCGGTGGTCTTGGGGTACCCCTGACTCCAGAAGCATAATCCGACTTTCGATTGGAGATCGGCCGAGATCCTCTCGTGGTCACCGCAGTGTGGGGCTAGTTGCATCCATGGGCCTGTCAAGTTGCTGTGTACTTCCTCGGACTCTCTGTTGCCTCCTGAATACGAGGAGTACCGGGAAGTATTCGATAAGGTGCGTGCGGTTGCCCTACCTCCGCACCGCCCATACGATTGTGCCATAGAGTTACAATCTGGTGCCGTTCCTCCTCGTGGCAAAGTCTATCCACTGTCGGTAGCGGAGAATGAGGCCATGGAGGAGTACGTGAGGGAGGCGCTTTCACGTGGACACATTCGCAAATCCTCGTCCCCGGCAGGGGCTGGATTTTTCTTTGTGAAAAAGAAGGGCGGTGAGTTGAGGCCTTGCATCGACTACAGGGGTCTTAATCGCATCACGATCAAGAACGCTTACCCGATACCCTTGATTTCCGAGCTGTTCGATCGCCTCAAAGGGGCAACGGTCTTTACCAAACTCGACCTGAGGGCGGCATATAACCTGGTAAGGATCAAGGCGGGCGATGAGTGGAAGACCGCGTTTAACACCCGGACCGGTCATTATGAATCCTTGGTTATGCCCTTTGGGTTGTGCAATGCGCCCGCAGTCTTCCAGGAATTCATCAACGATGTTTTCCGTGACCTGTTGCAGCAGTGTGTGGTGGTCTATTTGGATGACATCTTGGTATATTCTGAATCCATGGAGGCCCACATTCTGGATGTCAGACGAGTGTTGCAACGCTTACGAGAGAACAAGCTGTTCGGTAAGCTTGAGAAATGCGAATTTCACCGATCCCAGGTAACCTTCTTAGGTTACATCATTTCCGCTGAGGGGTTCTCCATGGATCCTGAGAAGGTTTCGGCTGTCTTACAGTGGCCCCAGCCCAGTGGGCTCCGTGCCCTGCAGCGCTTTTTGGGCTTCGCCAATTATTATCGGAAGTTCATCAGGGACTTTTCCATGCTAGCCAAGCCTCTCACGGATCTGACCAGGAAGGGCAGTAATCCCCAGGTCTGGCCGCTCGAGGCCATCTGAGCTTTTGAGGCTCTAAAGTCCGCCTTTGTGTCGGCTCCGATTCTGTCGCATCCCAACCCTGGGTTGCCTTTTGTCCTCGAGGTGGACGCGTCTGAGACGGGAGTAGGCGCCCTCCTGTCTCAGCGTAGAACACCAGAGGGTCCTCTGCTTCCTTGTGGGTTTTACTCCCGGAAACTGTCTTCCGCGGAGTGCAACTATCAGATTGGTGACAGGGAGCTATTGGCCATCGTGCAGGCTCTTAAAGAATGGAGGCACTTGCTCCGAGCCTTCCACGCACGCTTCCCTCAGAAACCGTTCTTTACTCCGCGGAGGAGGGGCCCTTGAGGGGGAGGTACTGTCATGGTCTTACCTTCTTGCTGTCCTCCTTCGGTGACATGTGCTGGCGGCCATCTTGGTTTCTGGGTTTCTTGTAGCCTCCCACCCTGCGGCTTCTCCTTCCCACTGGGAGGAGCTGGATGCCTAGCTCATATATATAGGAGGTCTGTGGCTTCAGTTCCCTGCTTGGTCCTCCTGTGTTCACATGCTTCTAAGACTGCTGCTGCTTCTGGTTCCTGATCCTGGCTTCGTCTGACTACCCTTCTGGTTCCTGATCCTGGCTTCGTCTGACTACCCTGCTGGTTCCTGATCCAGGCCTCGTCTGACTACCCTGCTGGTTCCTGATCCTGGCTTCGTCTGACTACCCTCCCGGTTCCTGACCTCTGTCTACGCAAGACCCTAATGTCATGGAACCATGAACCAGACGTACAACAAGAGATACGTGGAAATAAGAAGGCTTTATTAAAAATAAAGCTGTAAGGCAAAAGTCCAAGCGGATGGCTAAACCGAAGCAGGGTCTTGCGAAGCCAGAAGTCGGGAACCAGAAGGGTAGTCAGACGAAGCCAGGATCAGGAACCAGCAGGGTAGTCAGACGAGGCCTGGATCAGGAACCAGCAGGGTAGTCAGACGAAGCCAGGATCAGGAACCAGAAGGGTAGTCAGACGAAGCCAGGATCAGGAACCAGAAGCAGCAGCAGTCTTAGAAGCATGTGAACACAGGAGGACCAAGCAGGGAACTGAAGCCACAGATCTCCTATATATATGAGCTAGGCATCCAGCTCCTCCCAGTGGGAAGGAGAAGCCGCAGGGTGGGAGGCTACAAGAAACCCAGAAACCAAGATGGCCGCCAGCACATGTCAAACGAAGGAGGACAGCAAGAAGGTAAGACCATGACAGATGTGCTGCCAGCTTTGAACCATGATTTAGTCTTAGAACATCAAGTCGAGCTGCTTCTGGTACATATAACTGGTGATCTGATTGAATCCAATACCCATCTTTAAAGCAGAGATTGACATTCCCTGTAGGGTGGCTAAGGAAAGGATCATTCTCATAACCATTCTTGATTAAGCTTAACAGATCCCTTGAGTGAGTGACCCCTAAGAAGTTATTTTTTTATAAGATCTTGGTTTGGCTCTTATTTTCCTGGGTAGGTTCAGAAAACATCCTAGATAAGGCATCTGCTTTGCCATTTTTAGAGCCTGGACGGTAGGTAATTACAAAATTGAACCTGGAAAATAATAAGCTCCATATAGCCTGTCTGGATGATAATCTCTTGGCATTTTGAAGAAATTCGAGGTTCTTATGATTAGAGTTGAGCGAACACCTGGATGTTCGGGTTCGAGAAGTTCGGCCGAACATCCCGGAAATGTTCGGGTTCGGGATCCGAACCCGATCCGAACTTCGTCCCGAACCCGAACCCCATTGAAGTCAATGGGGACCCGAACTTTTCGGCACTAAAAAGGCTGTAAAACAGCCCAGGAAAGAGCTAGAGGGCTGCAAAAGGCAGCAACATGTAGGTAAATCCCCTGCAAACAAATGTGGATAGGGAAATGAATTAAAATAAAAATTAAATAAATAAAAATTAACCAAAATCAATTGGAGAGAGGTTCCATAGCAGAGAATCTGGCTTCCCGTCACCCACCACTGGAACAGTCCATTCTCAGATATTTAGGCCCCGGCACCCAGGCAGAGGAGAGAGGTCCCGTAACAGAGAATCTGTCTTCATGTCAGCAGAGAATTAGTCTGCATGTCATAGCAGAGAATGAGGCTTCACGTCAGCCACCACTGCAACAGTCCATTGGCATATATTTAGGCCCAGCACACACACAGGCAGAGGAGAGAGGTCCCGTAACAGACAATCTGGCTTCATGTCAGCAGAGAATCAGTCTGCATGTCATAGCAGAGAATCAGGCTTCACGTCAGCCACCACTGCAACAGTCCATTGGCATATATTTAGGCCCAGCACACACACAGGCAGAGGAGAGAGGTCCCGTAACAGAGAATCTGGCTTCATGTCAGCAGAGAATCAGTCTGCATGTCATAGCAGAGAATGAGGCTTCACGTCACCCACCACTGCAACAGTCCATTGGCATATATTTAGGCCTAGCACACAGGCAGAGCAGAGAGGTCCCGTAACAGACAATCTGGCTTCATGTCAGCAGAGAATCAGTCTGCATGTCATAGCAGAGAATGAGGCTTCACGTCAGCCACCACTGCAACAGTCCATTGGCATATATTTAGGCCTAGCACACAGGCAGAGCAGAGAGGTCCCGTAACAGACAATCTGGCTTCATGTCAGCAGAGAATCAGTCTGCATGTCATAGCAGAGAATCAGGCTTCACGTCAGCCACCACTGCAACAGTCCATTGTCATAAATTTAGGCCCAGCACCCAGGCAGAGGAGAGAGGTCCCGTAACAGACAATCTGGCTTCATGTCAGCAGAGAATTAGTCTGCATGTCATAGCAGAGAATCAGGCTTCATGTCAGCCACCACTGCAACAGTCCATTGGCATATATTTAGGCCCAGCACCCAGGCAGAGGAGGGAGGTCCCGTAACAGAGAATCTGTCTTCATGTCAGCAGAGAATCAGTCTGCATGTCATAGCAGAGAATGAGGCTTCACGTCAGCCACCACTGCAACAGTCCATTGGCATATATTTAGGCCTAGCACACAGGCAGAGGAGAGGTTCATTCAACTTTGGGTAGCCTCGCAATATAATGGTAAAATGAAAATAAAAATAGGATTGAATGAGGAAGTGCCCTGGAGTCCAATAATATATGGTTATGGGGAGGTAGTTAATGTCTAATCTGGACAAGGGACGGACAGGTCCTGTGGGATCCATGCCTGGTTCATTTTTATGAACGTCAGCTTGTCCACATTGGCTGTAGACAGGCGGCTGCGTTTGTCTGTAATGACGCCCCCTGCCGTGCTGAATACACGTTCAGACAAAACGCTGGCTGCCGGGCAGGCCAGCACCTCCAAGGCATAAAAGGCTAGCTCTGGCCACGTGGACAATTTAGAGACCCAGAAGTTGAATGGGGCCGAACCATCAGTCAGTACGTGGAGGGGTGTGCACACGTACTGTTCCACCATGTTAGTGAAATGTTGCCTCCTGCTAACACGTTGCGTATCAGGTGGTGGTGCAGTTAGCTGTGGCGTGTTGACAAAAGTTTTCCACATCTCTGCCATGCTAACCCTGCCCTCAGAGGAGCTGGCCGTGACACAGCTGCCTTGGCGACCTCTTGCTCCTCCTCTGCCTTGGCCTTGGGCTTCCACTTGTTCCCCTGTGACATTTGGGAATGCTCTCAGTAGCGCGTCTACCAACGTGCGCTTGTACTCGCGCATCTTCCTATCACGCTCCAGTGCAGGAAGTAAGGTGGGCACATTGTCTTTGTAGCGTGGATCCAGCAGGGTGGCAACCCAGTAGTCCGCACAGGTTAAAATGTGGGCAACTCTGCTGTCGTTGCGCAGGCACTGCAGCATGTAGTCGCTCATGTGTGCCAGGCTGCCCAGGGGTAAGGACAAGCTGTCCTCTGTGGGAGGCGTATCGTCATCGTCCTGCCTTTCCCCCCAGCCACGCACCAGTGATGGACCCGAGCTGCGTTGGGTGCCACCCCGCTGTGACCATGCTTCATCCTCATCCTCCTCCACCTCCTCCTCATCCTCGTCCTCCTCGTCCTCCAGTAGTGGGCCCTGGCTGGCCACATTTGTACCTGGCCTCTGCTGTTGCCAAAAACCTCCCTCTGAGTCACTTCGAAGAGACTGGCCTGAAAGTGCTAAAAATGACCCCTCTTCCTCCTCCTCCTCCTCCTCCTCCTGGGCCACCTCCTCTTCCATCATCGCCCTAAGTGTTTTCTCAAGGAGACATAGAAGTGGTATTGTAACGCTGATAACGGTGTCATCGCCACTGGCCATGTTGGTGGAGTACTCGAAACAGCGCAACAGGGCACACAGGTCTCGCATGGAGGCCCAGTCATTGGTGGTGAAGTGGTGCTGTTCTGTAGTGCGACTGACCCGTGCGTGCTGCAGCTGAAACTCCACTATGGCCTGCTGCTGCTCGCACAGTCTGTCCAGCATGTGCAAGGTGGAGTTCCACCTGGTGGGCACGTCGCATATGAGGCGGTGAGCGGGAAGGCCGAAGTTACGCTGTAGCGCAGACAGGACGAGCAGCAGCAGGATGTGAACGCCGGAAGCGCGAACAGACGGCCCGCACTTTATGCAGCAGCTCTGACATGTCGGGGTAGTTGTGAATGAACTTCTGCACCACCAAATTCAGCACATGCGCCAAGCAAGGGATGTGCGTCAAATTGGCTAGTCCCAGAGCTGCAACGAGATTTCGCCCATTATCACACACCACCAGGCCGGGCTTGAGGCTCACCGGCAGCAACCACTCGTCGGTCTGTTGTTCTATACCCCGCCACAACTCCTGTGCGGTGTGGGGCCTGTCCCCCAAACATATGAGTTTCAGAATGGCCTGCTGACGTTTACCCCGGGCTGTGCTGAAGTTGGTGGTGAAGGTGTGTGGCTGACTGGATGAGCAGGTGGAAGAAGAGGAGGAGGAAGCCGAGAAGGAGGAGGTGGCAACAGGAGGCAAAGAATGTTGCCCTGCCATCCTTGGCGGCGGAAGGACGTGCGCCAAACAGCTCTCCGCCTGGGGCCCAGCTGCCACTACATTTACCCAGTGTGCAGTTAGGAAGATATAGCATCCCTGGCCGTGCTTACTGGTCCACGTATCTGTGGTTAGGTGGACCTTGCCACAGATGGCGTTGCGCAGTGCACACTTGATTTTATCGGATACTTGGTTGTGCAGGGAAGGCACGGCTCTCTTGGAGAAGTAGTGCCGGCTGGGAACAACATACTGTGGGACAGCAAGCGACATGAGCTGTTTGAAGCTGTCTGTGTCCACCAGCCTAAATGACAGCATTTCATAGGCCAGTAGTTTAGAAATGCTGGCATTCAGGGCCAGGGATCGAGGGTGGCTAGGTGGGAATTTACGCTTTCTATCAAATGTTTGTGAGATGGAGAGCTGAACGCTGGCGTGTGACATGGTTGAGACGCTTGGTGACGGAGGTGGTGGTGGTGGTGTTGGTGGTACATCCCCTGTTTGCTGGGCGGCAGGTGCCAACGTTCCTCCAGAGGCGGAGGAAGAGGCCGAGGCGGCAGCAGCAGAATAGGCCGAGGCGGCAGCAGCAGAAGAGGTAGCAGGGGGAGCCTGAGTGACTTCCTTGGTTTTAAGGTGTTTACTCCACTGCAGTTCATGCTTTGCATGCAGGTGCCTGGTCATGCAGGTTGTGCTCAGGTTCAGAACGTTAATGCCTCGCTTCAGGCTCTGATGGCACAGCGTGCAAACCACTCGGGTCTTGTCGTCAGCACATTGTTTGAAGAAGTGCCATGCCAGGGAACTCCTTGAAGCTGCCTTTGGGGTGCTCGGTCCCAGATGGCGGCGGTCAGTAGCAGGCGGAGTCTCTTGGCGGCGGGTGTTCTGCTTTTGCCCACTGCTCCCTCTTTTGCTACGCTGTTGGCTCGGTCTCACCACTGCCTCTTCCTCCGAACTGTGAAAGTCAGTGGCACGACCTTCATTCCATGTGGGGTCTAGGACCTCATCGTCCCCTGCATCGTCTTCCACCCAGTCTTGATCCCTGACCTCCTGTTCAGTCTGCACACTGCAGAAAGACGCAGCAGTTGGCACCTGTGTTTCGTCATCATCAGAGACATGCTGAGGTGGTATTCCCATGTCCTCATCATCAGGAAACATAAGTGGTTGTGCGTCAGTGCATTCTATGTCTTTCACCGCTGGGGAAGGGCTAGGTGGATGCCCTTGGGAAACCCTGCCAGCGGAGTCTTCAAACAGCATAAGAGACTGCTGCATAACTTGAGGCTGAGACAGTTTCCCTGGTATGCATGGGGGTGATGTGACAGACTGATGGGGTTGGTTTTCAGGCGCCATCTGTGCGCTTTCTGCAGAAGACTGGGTGGGAGATAATGTGAACGTGCTGGATCCACTGTCGGCCACCCAATTGACTAATGCCTGTACCTGCTCAGGCCTTACCATCCTTAGAACGGCATTGGGCCCCACCATATATCGCTGTAAATTCTGGCGGCTACTGGGACCTGAGGTAGTTGGTACACTAGGACGTGTGGATGTGGCAGAACGGCCACGTCCTCTCCCAGCACCAGAGGGTCCACTAACACCACCACGACCATGTCCACGTCCGCGTCCCTTACTAGATGTTTTTCTCATTGTTATGGTTCACCACAACAACAAATATATTATTTGGCCCAATGTATTGTATTCAAATTCAGCGGGATATAAATTTGAGGCCTAGTATTTAGGCGCTGGGTGACCGGTATGGATTTAGTGACAGAATTAGACTTGGAAATGCACAGAAGCGTGTGTGTGAAGTTATTCTGAATGACCCTATGTGCACCTTCAATATGATCTACCCTTTTAGGGATAGATTTCAAATAGCTCTGATATAGCAGAAACGACTAAATTATGAAATTGCTAAATTGGGAATTGTATTTCAACCCAGAACAAAAAATGTGCTTTGACGGACACTAAATAACTTTCCCAGCCACAACAGGACAGCGGTAACGAGAGATTTAGCGGGATATAAATTTGAGGCCTAGTATTTAGGCGCTGGGTGACCGGTATGGATTTAGTGACAGAATTAGACTGGGATATGGCCAAAAAATAAACAGACTATTGCTGGTTAAATGCACTTGGTGTGACAGCTTCACCCTGATGTAGGCTTTAGCCAAAAAACAACCACACCATTGAGGGTTAAATGCACTTGGTCGCAGCTTGTGCTGGCGCACCACAAGACACAAAATGGCCGCCGATCACCTCAGAAAAATGTGACTGACAAACGGTCTGGGCAGCCTAAAAACAGTGAGCAATTGAGGATCAGCAGCTCAATGATCCACAGCTGCAGATCGATCAGTTAATCAAGTCCTTTGGAGGAGTTAATCTGCCTAATCTCGCCCTACTGTCGCAGCCGCAACCTCTCCCTACGCTAATCAGAGCAGAGTGACGGGCGGCGCTATGTGACTCCAGCTTAAATAGAGGCTGGGTCACATGGTGCTCTGGCCAATCACAGCCATGCCAATAGTAGGCATGGCTGTGATGGCCTCTTGGGGCAAGTAGTATGACGCTTGTTGATTGGCTGCTTTGCAGCCTTTCAAAAAGCGCCAAGAAAGCGTCACAAAAGCGCGAAGAAAGCGACGAACACCGAACCCGAACCCGGACTTTTACGAAAATGTCCGGGTTCGGGTCCGTGTCACGGACACCCCAAAATTCGGTACGAACCCGAACTATACAGTTCGAGTTCGCTCATCCCTACTTATGATCCGTTAGAACGGTTACTGGGTTGTTGGACCCTTCCAAAAGATGTCTCCATTCAGAGAAGGCTTCCTTGATTGCAAGCAATTCTTTGTTTCCGATATCATAGCTTCTTTCAGATGGAGACATTTGACGAGAGAATTAGGCACAAGGGTCTAACAACATTTTATCTTCTGAGCGCTGCGATAGCACCGCACCAACTGCCGAATCAGATGCATCGACCTCTACTGTAAATGGCAATTCAGGATCCGGATGAATTAATATCGGTGCACGTGTGAACAGAGACTTCAATTGAGTAAAGGCGTCCTGAGCCTCAGAGGTCCAAACAAAATGCACTGCCTTCTTAGTGAATAGTGTAATTGGTTTTATAATTTTGGAGAAATTGCGAATTAATTTCCTGTGGAAGTTAGCAAAGCCAATGAATCTCTGTATATCCTTTATATTTCTCGGTGTTGGCCACTCTATTACAGCTTTTATTTTGTTAGGGTCCATTCTTAGACCTTCTGGGGAAATGATGTAGCCCAGAAATTGAATAGTTGTTTTCTCAAATTCACATTTCTCAAGTTTGATATAGAGCCGGTGTTCCCGTAATCTTTGTAAAACGTTGCAGACGTCTTTGTGATGTTGTTCTGAATTCCTGGAGAAGATTAAGATGTCATCTAGATACACAATTACAGTTTGGTCGAGCAAATCCCTAAAAATGTCATTAATAAAGTGTTGGAAGGTAGCCGGTGCGTTACACAGGCCAAAAGGCATGACAAGGTATTCGAAGTGTCCATAGCGTGTTCTGAATGCGGTTTTCCATTCATCTCCAGGACGAATACGGACTAGGTTATAGGCCCCTCTAAGGTCTAATTTAGTAAAAATCTTAGCAGTGTGAAGTCTCTCAAGGAGTTCTGGAATTAGAGGAAGAGGGTACTGTTTTTTTACAGTGACGTTGTTCAGCCTCCTGTAATCAATACAGGGTCGCAGGGAAGAGTCTTTCTTTTCTATGAAGAAAAAGGGTGCACCAGCTGGTGAGGTGGATGGTCGGATAAAACCTTTTTTTAGATCTTCATCCAAGTATTTTTTTTAATGCTTTTAATTCAGGATCAGAGAGAGAATAGATACAGTTAAAGGGAATTTCTGCTCCAGGTAGTAATTCAATTGGACAGTCGTATGGACGATGGGGGGGCAGCTTGTCTGCATTCTTTTTATCACAGACATCCTGAAAGTCCTGGTATTGTGAAGGTAGTAATTCTTTTGCAGATTGTTCTGGGTTTAAGGTGTTTATTGGTAGTGAAGAAGTGGGTTGACGTAGGCAATTCAACTGGCAGAATTCAGAAGGAAAGAGTATACAATGGTTTTCCCAGTCAATGGATGGGTTGTGAATTGCTAGCCAAGGAATTCCCGAAATGATTGGAAATTTGTGAGATGAGATTAATGAGAAATGGATATTTTCACTGTGATTAGGATTAATGAGGATTCCTAGTTCCACTGTCTCTTGTGTTACTGGTCCTGAAGAAAGAGGTGAACCATCAACTGTTTCCATATCCATAGGTGTCATTCTTTTTAACAGAGGAATACAAGTTTTTTGTGCAAATGTTATGTCCATAAAATTCCCCCCAGCCCTGGAATCAAGCATGGCGGAACAGGGAATCTCCAGACCTGCAGTTTTGATCAGAATTGGCAGCATGAAGTGAGATTCGGGTATTTTCGCTTTGTCCTCTTTCCACGCTAAAGGGGAAATAGAGTTTATTTCTGAATGGGAAGAATAGAAAATCTCTGATTCCACCTGTTCTTCAATTTCCCTGATGGCACTTATTCTATGAACTTTATTTGGGCAATTAATCGCATAATGTCCTGGTTTTCTGCAGTAAAGACAGAGGTTTCCAGTGATTCGTATCTCTTTTTCTGCTGTAGGTAAAGATTTTCGTACGGCGTCGATTTGCATTGGTTCAGATGAGAACTCAGGGTTACTAGGAGCAGATTGACTAGGAGAGTAAATTGGCCGATTTCCTAACGCCCAAAACTTTTCCCTTCTCCTTTCGGTAAGTCTCTGATCAACTCTGATACATAGTTGAAGAAAGTCCTCAAAATTTTCTGGTGCCTCCACTCCTGCAAGCTCGTCTTTTATTTGTTCCAAAAGACCTTGCCGGAAATGGCTTCCTTGAGCAGCTTGGTTCCAGGTGGTGTCTGCTACCCAGCGGCGGAATTCAGCAGTGTACTCCGCCACTGAACGTCTTCCTTGTCATAAGTTATGTAATTTGGCTTCCGCAGTAGAACAACGGTTGGGGTTGTCAAATACAAGACTCATAGCGGAGATAAAGTCATCTAAGTTCCTCCAAATATTATTGTTGGTTTCCACATATGGTGAAGCCCATGCAAGCGCCTCATCGGATAAGAGATTGATAATAAATAACACTTTTTTTTTTTCGCTAGAGAATGGAGCTGGGTTCATTTCTTGCATGAACTTGGATGGTAGTGGCAAACGAGTATCTCCGGCGGGGCCTTGAATGTTCAAGAGTTGCCTCTGTAACTCTATTATTTATTTTTGTTGACTTTGTACAACATCTTGTAGATGAGAAAATGTATTTTGGCAAGTGGTACCAAATTCTTGCAGTTCTGAAACCTGTTTTTTCAAGAGAGTCAAAGCGGGCTCCATGTTGTAGGCCTGATTATTTTGTTAGGGGTATACGATACTGTAGCCCCTTGCTGGCGAGGAGTGGTGTATCACACAGGGAGAGGAAGGAGTCCAATGGCAGTGACACTGCTAGAAACGAGGTGCAGGGATGGATGCAGTATGTAACAGTGGATCCGGAGTGCTGAACTGGGAACAGGAGGGAGACCAGCAGGTCCCAAAGTGTGCTTGAAGGCAGAAGCGTGGTCAAGAGGAGGCGGCGGTCGGTACACAGGATCGTAGTCAGGGGCGTACATACAGGGGTCGCAGGGGTCGCAGTTGCGACCGGGCCCGGCACTCCAGGTGGCCCGGCCGCCTGTGGACCCCTGGCCCCGCCCTGCAGTAATGCTCTGCCTGCCTATATAAACCAGGCGGCCGACCCGGGGCCCGCCTCCCAGTGTTATGTGCTATGTGCCAGCCCTACCCTCCTTCAGTCTCCTCCCCCTGATTCTCCTCCCCCTGATTCTCCCGTGGGTGCGGCGGTGCAGCGTGCCTCGTCATTTCCTATTGGGTGGCCGCACCGGACATGACGCTTCCCAAGGCTGCACAGACGCACAACGACGCCGAGACGCAGCAGGGAGAAGGCGCCGGAAGCTCGCGAAGATGCAGGTGCCGGTCCGAAATGAAGATAAGATTAGATTTGTAAAGAAAAATAAAATAAAAAAAAGGTCTTCATAATTGCTCAGAATAGACTCAGAGTAGGGTCTGCTGGGGGCTGGCAGGGACTAGCTTTATAACTAGCTCTCCTATATTTCTGTAGCCGGCAACCTCTGGCTGCCCAGTTGGGCTGAAACTACTACACCCAACATGTTCTGGCAGTAATAGTAAATGGATATTGGTGCCATTCTGAGCTACTAGTCTATATAATACATATGTATTATATAGACTAGTAGCTCAGAATTACACCAATATCCATTTACTATTACTGCCAGAACATGTTGGGTGTAGTAGTTTCAGCCCAACTGGGCAGTCAGAGGTTGCCGGCTACAGAAATATAGCAGAGTTAGGCTACTTTCACACCTGCGTTAGGTGCGGATCTGTCTGGTGTCTGCACAGACGGATCCGCACCTATAATGCAAACGCTTGTATCCGTTCAGAACGGATCCGTTTGGCTGCAAGCAGCGTTTTGGTGTCCGCCTCCAGAGCGGAATGGAGGCTCAACGGAGGCAAACTGATGCATTCTGAGCGGAACCTTATCCATTCAGAATGCATTGGGGCTAAACTGATCCGTTTTGGTCCGCTTGTGAGATCCGTTTCAGGGCTCTCACAAACAGTGCAAAACAGATCAGTTTATCCCCAATGCATTCTGAATGGATAAGGATCCGCTCAGAATCCATCAGTTTGCCTCCGTTGAGCCTCCATTAAGCGTTTGCATTATAGGTGCGGATCCGTCTGTGCAGACACCAGACGGATCCGCACCTAACGCAGGTGTGAAAGTAGCCTAACTCTGCTACTGGTGGAGGGATGTTGGGGGGGCGGCGACGGGGAGGGGGGCCCCATGGTTCAGTTTTGCACCGGGGCCCCATGGATTGTGTGTACGCCACTGATCGTAGTTCAAGCAATGAAGGATGAGGCAAAAACGTGGTCGGTAAGCAGGCAGCGGTCAGTTCACAGGATTGTAGTTCAAGTAGTTGGGAGGAGGCAGAGCTTGACCTTGGCTGAGAGCACAATAATCAGGCAAGGAGGAAGTGATGTCGTT
Source organism: Bufo gargarizans (assembly GCF_014858855.1). NCBI lineage: Eukaryota > Metazoa > Chordata > Amphibia > Anura > Bufonidae > Bufo > Bufo gargarizans. The sequence continues at coordinate 46,939,783 of NC_058082.1, read as the reverse complement.
GGCTTTAAATAGGGAGTGCACGGCTGAGGCTAGTTGAGCTGATTGCACTGGGAACTAGGGTCTGAGGTAGAACACCAAGGTCTACAGAAATGGAGCTGTCCATAATGATGAGTAGCTCAGTCAGCAGAGCTCCCACCTGGAATGCTGGAGGTTCCCGGTTTGAGTCCTGACAGTAATCTTTATCTTGATACTCAAAAAAAAGTTAGCGGAAATTGATTTTCTTTTGTTTTTTCTCACAAAGTCTCCCTTTCCGCTAACTTGGGAAAAAAATGTCAATCTTTCATGGACTCAATATGCCCCTCAGCGAATACCTTGGGGTGTCTTCTTTCCAAAATGGTGTCATTTGTGGGGTGTTTGTACTGCCCTGGCATTTGAGGGTCTCTGCAATCATTACATGTATGGCCAGCATTAGGAGTTTCTGCTATTTTCCTTATATTGAGCATACGGTTAATGAGATTTTTTTTTTCGTTCAGTCTCTGGGCTGAAAGAAAAAATGAATGGCACAGATTTCTTCATTCGCATCGATCAATGTGGATGAAAAAAATCGCTGCCCAAAAAAAAAAATGGAGGGGAAAGGCGTCTGCCAGGACATAGGAGCTCCGCCCAACATCCAAACCCACTTAGCTCGTATGCCCTGGCAAACCCAATTTCTCCATTCACATCAATCGATGTGGATGAATAAATCATTGCCGGGATTTATTTATTTTTTATAAAAAATGTTTGCCAAAGCATATGAACACCGCCGCCTCCTCAGCTCATATGCCTCGGCAAACGTATCTTTTTTACTGCAGAGGAGAAATCTCGTCTTGCAGCGCCGCATACACCGACTTTTGTGTAATCTGACAGCAGCGCAATGTTTTTGTCAGAATGCACATCAGTGCTGCAGTGCTGCACCTAGAAGGTAACGCAATAAATTTATTAACATTAACTTTAGATAACATTAACTTTTATAAACTTTTGAAACAGAACAATAACTTTTTTGCTTACCGGTGATTTTTTTATTTTATTTTTTACCTTTTTTATAGGACAAACCTCTCCTTCCCCATGGGACAATGTGCAAAGCGCAAATCGCCCAGAGATGTGGCGAAGTACATTATGCACTTTGTCCCAGGTGAAAGGAGAGGTTTGTGGCAGCTCTGTGTGAAATGGCCCTAAGACCCCTGTGTGCCTGTACTGTGTCACGCAATCCCTATGCTAATAGTGTACCTGAGTGTGGAACTTGCGGAAACACTCCCCTATGCATATTGCAGGCTGGTCAGGACAGTCAGGACAAAAAAAGGTGGTGTCACGCCTTATTCCACCCCTGCTACAGACACAACATCTTTTTCTTGGGGAACGTTGAGTTGGGGTACCAGGATAGACAGACGGGAAGTGTCTGCCATGTAGCCAGCTCACTACATCAGGGCCTTGGGGCACGGACACTCCTGGATACAGGATTTCCGAAATGATCTCTTCCTGGAATTTTAGGAAGGATCCTGTTCTCCCAGCCTTACTGTAGAGAACAAAACTATTATATACAGCCAATTGGATCAAATATACAGACACCTTCTTATACCAGCGTCTGGTGCGTCGGGAAACTAAATAGGGAGCCAACATCTGGTCATTGAAGTCCACCCCTCCCATGTGAAGGTTATAGTCGTGGACAGAGAGGGGTTTCACAATGACTCCAGTTGTCCTTTCAATTTGGACAGTCGTGTCTGCGTGAATGGTGGACAGAAGGTAAACGTCCCTGTTGTCCCTCCATTTCACCGCGAGCAGTTCTTGGTAACACAAGGCAGCCCTCTTTCCCCGTGCAAGTCGGGTACTAATGAGCCGTTGGGGGAAGCCCCGGCGACTAGGTCGCGCGGTGCCACAGCATTGAATTCCGACTAGATGTAAGTGCCGAAAGAGGGCCACGCTTGAGTAAAAATTGTCCACGTATAAGTGGTACCCCTTGTGGAGTAAGGGTGACACCAAGTCCCAGACAATCTTGCCACTGCTCCCCGGGTAGTCAGGACATCCGACCGGCTGCAGTTTTGAGTCTTTTCCCTCATAGACCCTAAAACGATATGTATAGCCTGTGGCCCTTTCACAGAGCTTATACAGTTTGACCCCATACCGGGCACGCTTGCTGGGGATGTACTGTTTTATGCCAAGGTGCCCGGTAAAATGTGCAAGGGACTCGTCTATGCAGATGTTTTGATTAGGGGTATACGCATCTGCAAATCTCGATGTCAAATGGTCTATGAGGGGCCAAATTTTGTGGAGCCAGTCATAATCGGGTGGCCTCTTGGATGACAGGTGTTATTGTCAGTGAAGTGCATAAAGCAGATGATGACCTCCAAACTCGCCCTGGACATTGCAGCAGAGAACATGGACATGTAATGTATTGGGTCTTTAGACCAATATGACCGCAATTTTTTTTTTTTTGTTAGACCCATGCTGAGGATAAGGCCCAAAAAAATGTTAAACTCGGAAACTGTGACTGGTTTCCACCGGTAAGAGTGGGCATAGAAGCTTTCCGGATTGGTGGTAATAAACTGTGTGGCATAGCGGTTGGTTTCTGCCACAACTTGGTCATAGAGATCCGCGGTGAAGAACAGCTCAAACAACTGAAGGGCCGATCCTAAATGAGCCGTCTCCACGGAAACTCCAGACTGGGCGGTGAAAGGGGGCAATACGGGTGCGGCGGAAGCAAGGGAGTACCAATTAGGATTTGCCAGCACCTCTGGGAGAATAAGGGTTCTACGGGCCTGTGAACGCGGTGGCTGCGACGGGGGAGTTATTGCATGTGCCACCGTACCAGCTGGAACTGCCCTTCTGGTGCTCGCCACTTCACCAGGGAATACGGCAGTGCTGGTAGAAGGTCCAGGATGTGCTGCGCTGCTGGTGTATGCCGCACCAAAAACAAGATCAGCGCTAGCACCACTCTGCTGAAAATGAGGCTCATCATGCGGGGTATGCAGAACCCTGACATGGGATCGGGTACGCCTGACCATACCAGGGACCTCTACCTCGTCATCTTCGCTAGCGGTTAGAGTGCCACTGCTGTCTACAGGTTCATATTCTGAACCACTGGATTCAGCGGGTGAGGCGTCCCCATCGCTTTCATCCATCACGGCCAGAATCCTGTAGGCCTCTTCAGCGGAATACCCCTTGTTTGACATTTTGGGTTCACTAAATTTAGGGGGTATTCCTCTGAGACTACCCAGGAAAAAGAGCAAACCTACCTAGTAAAAAGGAGTGCTTGCGAAGTAAAGCTGCGATCGCTAATAAAGATCCAAAAAGCTCAAAAGTGATATATATAGCGGCTCAGCGATTTTACAGTGTTTTTGCAGTGATCAAAAAAAAATATCTCTGTCACTGTGGTGGGGTGGACTGAACGTAAGTGTGCGCACAAGATCAGGCCTGATCAGGCGAACACTGCGTTTTGTAGAGCCTAAGGTGACCCCAATGTACTTATATAGATCTGAATGTGATCAGTCTTGATCACTTACAGATACTATATAGTACTAGTGCTGATTAGCGACAGCGATGATGCTAATCAGTGACTGTGGTGCGGTGGGCTGGGCGCTAAACTACCTAGCAGTAGCTAACTACCTGGCAGGGATAAGGGACCCTTACAGGGGGGGTGATCAATGACAGGGGGGGTGGACAAGGGGGTGATCAGGGTGATCAGGGAGTCTAATATGGGTGATCAGGTGCTAAATAAGGGGTTAATAAATGACAGGGTAATGTCTAATGTGTAGTGTGGTGATTTGGTGCTACTTACAGAGCTGCCTGTGTCCTCTGGTGGTCGATCCAAGCAAAAGGGACCACCAGAGGAGCAGGTAGCAGTTATATCAGATGCTATTTTCAAAATAGCGTCTGACATACCGATTTCATTGGTCATTTCAAAAATCCACAGCCTGCCAGCTAATGATCGCGGCCGGCAGGCTGCAGATGAACTTGTGAACTGCGCGATCCTGTGAACGCACGCTCCTGCGAGCGCGCGTTCACAGGAAATCTCGGCTCACGCGAGATGACGCCGATCGGCGTTAGTGTGACCTGGCAACGCTGCAGCAATCACACCTTTCGGCGTTAGCGAGACGGGAGGTGGTTAAAGGGGTATTAAGGGTTCAACAAGTAAAGTTTATTTGTTACTCTAATGAACAGTTATACGATTTTCTGATTTCATTTCTATTAGTTTCTCAACATTTTCAAGATCTCTGCTTGTTGTCACTAAAAGAAACTTTAATGTTTACTTCTGATGAATAAATATCTGTCCTGGTAATGTGATTCTCAGCTTTTGGCAAGCCACGAACCTGATAACCATACTTTAAAGGAAATGTGTCATCAGAAAAATGTCTTGCTGTTTAAATCTCTTTTTTTGTGTTTAACATATTTAAAAATTATTTTTGATGATTTAATTTTTAATTTTCCATGTCACTTTTTATATTTAAACTAAAACAAAAAAAACTGCAGTTTTCCCACTGACCACTATGTCTAATTATTAGTGGCACTTGTAGCTGCACAGCTAAAGACTTGCCCTAGTTTGCTAATATGCCTTATATGTGTATACAGCTAAACCTGCTAATAACTTTAATACAGTTCCTATGTTTATGTGTTAAAGACAAAAGCAGAGTTATTTACTGTGACTTCATGTTTTGGATGTCATATAACTTTTGTTTTCACAGAAGCAGAAAAAGATAATATCCCTTTAAGATTCCTTTTGTAATGTAAGGTAAGCTCAGTGACACAGCAGAAACAACAGAAGGTATAGTGTTAATCTGTTGTTGCTGGGCAGAAATCTAGACCAATCACAGCCAGCTTCTCACACAGCAAGAGTTATCACCAATTACAGCCAGCCTCACACACAGCCTGTCTGACAATTCCCCTAGCAGGAGCTTCTAGAATCATTATTCACCAGAGACAGGAGCTGAAAAGACATTCACTCCACTGAGAGCTGTGTTTTTATGGAAGCAGAGAGGCCAAAATTGTTCCACCTAATTCAAATTGCAAATTCAAATTGCCAAATATAAATTGCAAGCTACAAATTGCAAGCTACAAATGCAAACTACAAGGTTCAGAATCCAAATTCAAATTCCATATTGCAATCCAAATTAAATGCAACCATACCAGATCATACTTAATCAATCTTCAAATAGGTACTGCAAACTGCAAACCCAGTTTAGCCAGTAGAACTGTTAAATCTGAGATATACCTCTCAGAGAGATCATAAAGTGCTTAAATAACTTAAAGTAACAGTACAGATACTGAAGAGAGAATTATATCCACCATTTTATGTTGAATGAAAAGATTGAACAGTTGAACCACCATCTTATGCATACCATAATTTTGTGATATGGATACACATGTTTTGTACATGGACTATCTGCGGAGGCGGCAATGTTATATATGAAGAAAAGTTGAAGTTAATAAAGAAGTTATTTGAAGCATTTGGTGTGCTCTTTAAACCTACTGTTTCCATAAACGGTGCTAGAGGAATTACATGGTATTAGACTAAGTCAGAAATATCTAAATTCTTCTAATGCCACAGCGCAAAAGGCATTTCATAGTGCTGCACCTGCCACAATGGAACTATTACCCTCAGAGGGCGAAGCAATAGCGCTCCTCAACTTGCACAGTAAAGAGCACATTAGAGCAGCAGAGTGCCAGCATATACTGCTGCCCAGCGACTGTTCTCTGAGTGAGCAAGCAAAGACATCTCAGCGAAGCTACCATAAAGGCCATAGAACGTGTGCATTAGTCAAACTGGAGCAGACTCTTAAAGTGGAAGAATGGCAAAGGCAAGATAGTCAGAGAAAGAGCGCCAACCCTCCTGCGATCCCTAGAGAGAGAAAGAGACGCATGGTGGGAGGCCAAAGTCCAGAGATAGAGTGCCTGCTACTGCTATCCACGGAGAGACCACGTACTGCAGTCAGCTAGTTTCCCGCCACTAGGCCCAAAGCCTGCATCAGCGCATCCAAGCCAGCGCATCGCAAGTCATCACAGATCATTGCAAGTCATCACAAAGCATCGCAAGTCTGCACAGAGCATCATAACTCAGCGCAGAGCATCGCATCAGATCAAGTAAAGACAAGTCTCCTTTAAGACAGACATTTGTTCCAGCAACCTTCAGATTGCAGTATCCTGCTCTTCAGAATAAGGTCAGAGCTTTCCTTTTATTACTTATTATTGCATATAGGCTTTGGCATAAAGGGACATTTTTGTGTTCAGATAAAGACTTTAAAGTAAAACAAAGTGCAGTTTGTATTACACGGACTCTATTGCATTTAAAGTGAAAGTCATTTATTGCCTGCATTTTATCGCTGATACATTTAAAGTGAAAGTCATTTATTTCTTAATTTGTCAATATTGCATTTAAAGTGAAAGGACTCTTAATATTTGTATTGATTGTTATAGAATTTAAAGTAAAATGTCTGAGATTGGCATTACCATGCCTCTGTTGAAGGATACAAAGATAGATAGAGTAGAGGGGGAAAAGCAAGGGAACCTGTCTGAGGTAGAAGAGTCTGATGCAGCATTAATTATCTTGCCTCAAACAAATATAGCCCAAACAGATGAACTAAGACGTTCATCACGTGCCAGAAAACCGACCCCAAAGATACTGGAAAATTTGAAGCAAGAAGCAACATTAAAAGGAAAAAAGTTCACCAGATTGTATGAGAAGTGAAAATTATACACTAAAGGCATTCGTGGAAAGTTAAAACAAAAAGTATAAAAGGGAACTTGAGTGATATGGTAGAGACGGTAGAAGAATCTGAATCAGAGCTTATGGCAGCATATGTCAACCTGCAGTCGCTTACGACACCTTCCCAGGACATTGTAATGAACATGGACACATGTACTGCAGTCACTAAAGATTTAGTAAAGCTAATGAGAACTTTCATCTGCAGCTAATTATGATGAAGTTAAAGAAAGAAGTAGAATGAACAAGCTTTTTATGAGAGATTATGCTAGTTCCTTAGGGGGAACCACAATCTCAAGTGTGACTTCCTTCGCTAGCAGAAGTGCTACCAACATATTAGAATCCTCAAATACTTCAGCCAAAAGAAAGGAATTAGCTGAACAACTTGCTGTCAAGAGAGCAGAAATTGAAATGGAAGCTGCCATTCAGGCGCAGCGCCAACTGATCGCTGAAAAGGAAGCTGAAATAGATGCACAGCGCCAACAGAGGAAAAGTCTGGAAAGGCAAAAAGAAGTTAAGATCATAGAAGCCAGACTCAGAGAGGATATGAATCAGAGTAGTCATAGGTTCAAATCTGTTCTAAGTGAAGAAGCAGACTCCTACTTTCCTACTTACGCCCATGAGAATGGAAGGGAATCACCAGCATTTAGTGAGAGAATAAGTTATTATCCTTCCATACCTGCTCAGAAAAACAAAGAGAGGGCTAGTCCAGTGTTAGGAAAAAGGTGTGTGAATTTACCCTCTATCTCAACCAGAAAACATAAAGAAAAAGACTCACCTAATTCAGAACTAAGTGAGAAAATAGAACCGGATGATTCTATTCCTAGATGTCACGGCAATGCTCAGGAGAGTGTTACAACTATTTTCCCAACAGGACAACAGAAAACAGTCCTCGCTAGATTTCCTGTGCCGCAACCCACTGTATTTTCAGGAGACGTACTGAAGTTCATAGAGTTAAAGGCAACTTTTGAAATGATAATTGAGCATCATTGCTTCAGTTATTCTACCTTCAGAGATATGTTGGTGGGGAAGCAAATAAAGTTCTTGAAGGTAACTTCTATAGGAAAGATGAAGAAGCCTTGGGAAAAATTAAATGCAAGATATGGTCATCCTTTCTTAGTGCAAAGAGCTTTTAGCGAGAAATTGAATAACTGGCCTAAAATAGGTCCTAAAGAACACTTCAGACTCCAAGAGTATGGTGACTTCCTGCAAGCATGCAGCAATGCCATCCCACATGTACGAGGACTAGAAGTACTGAACGACTATCTAGAAAACCACAGGATGCTAACTAAGCTACCTAAAGAAGTGGCTTCTAGATGTAATCGCTATGTGACTGAACTGTTAGATTTAGGCAAGAACTTCCTAAGTTTTAAAGAGATCTCTGTGTTCGTCAATAAGGAAGCATGGATAGCATGTAATCCAGAAACATCATCTTACGTCTTAAAATCCTTAGAAGAAAGGCCTGCAAGAGAGATAAGACGTGCAAGAGCAACTAGCTTTGAAACCAACACAGCAGATAAAGGGCCAGATACCTACAAGAGCAAGTTCAAAGTCTCTACTGGGATCAGTAGAGAGACAGAACCGAGAAATCTTCAGACTACCTTTGAGTGTATGTTCTGTGGAGAGAACCACTCCATACATAAGTGCCAACAATTGAAGGCGAAGTCCCCAGAAGAAAAGAAAACATTTGTGCTGGATAACCAACTGTGTTTCGGATGCCTAAGAAAAGGCCATGTTACTAAGGAGTGTAAGAAAAAGGCCACATGCAGTGTTTGCAAAGGACGCCATCCTACACCACTACATGAAGAACGTCCAAAGAAGGATAAATCCTCAATACCTAAAGATACTAAGGAAGAAAAGAAAGTATCGGTATTCTCTTGCAGAGTGGGGGAAGGAAAAAGCAATGACACATCAATGGTTGTACCAGTGGGCATTTCAAATCCTAAAAGGAGGAACAAGAAAGTATACGCCTATGCGCTACTGGATGCCCAGAGTGATGTCACCTTCATTGATTAAGAAATATGCAAGAGATTACAAGTGGCTACAGAACCAGTGAAGCTAAAACTCATCACAATGACGGGGAGAGACACATTAGTGAACAGTCAAAGGGTCAAAGGACTGAGAGTTAGAGGACTTCATTCAAACTGCACATTAAATCTATATACCTCTCAGATCATAAAGTGCTTAAATAACTTAAAGTGATAGTACAGATATTGAAGAGAGGAATATATCCACCATTTTATGTTTAATGACAAGATTGAACAGTTGAACCACCACCTTATGCATACCGAATATCCTAATTGTGAATTTTTATCGCAAATTTTCCATGCAAAAGGCTACACTAATAGTCTTGTCATAAGACTATGAAACCAATAGATGGCGCTGTTCATGAGTAGTGTAGAATGCAAATATTTCATGCAAATGGTTTTTCAGCTGAAAAACAAGGCAGATTCTGCTCGTTTGCATGTCTTTCTTATATGCCCATGTTTATGCAAATTAGTTTTTACATGACAAAACTGTATAGAAAGGTTATTGAATATTATATTCGGACAATCAGAAAACTTTTTGTCTTCCTAATGATATTGATCTAGGTTCTGAAGGATCTGAAGTAACTTTGAGGCTTACTGGCTCTTACTGGAATGTCTCATAGCGCACAAGGCTGACATTGTAAGGTATGCAAACTAAGCCTGTCATCTGTCTCATGGGTAGATTGATTGCATATACCTGGCTTTTGGCATATACTGTAGTCTTTGTGTGGTTGTCTATTGTATGTCTTAGATAATAGGAGTCCAAGACGCATCCAGCCATCCTCTTAATGCTGTTTCCAAACCATTTTGATGGGGTTTCCATCGATTTCTAACCTTTTTTTGTGAACCAGACACCCTCTCTTTTTCAGAGCAGTGGGTACCTGGTTTGATGCTCCAGGTCTCCAATTGACTTTCATTGTATTAAATTGTACTCGAGCACCCGCAGTATTTGGCTGAGCACTCCGATGTGCCGAGCATAGCGTTGCTCGAGGCGAACAGCAGTTCGGCCTTGCATGCTCGCTCAACACTACTAACTAGTTTTGCAAAAATGGTACAAATGTCAAATAAAAAAGTAATACAATACTCAAACTAAATGTGCCTTTCCAAAAGTATTCACCCACTTGGTGTTTTTTGTTGCATTAGTACCTGAAAAGAAAATTGATTTTAGATTTAGATTTTATGTCATGGACAGTGTGATGAAAAAAATGATCTTCTTTATCCTAGTCAGGGTCCAGCCAATTTTGGAAATTTACATTTTTGTGTTTTCCTCCTACTCTTTTTTGGGCCCTAATTTTTTTTTTTTCTGTTGACCTAGTTATATGAAGGCTTATTTTTTGAAGAACAAACTGTACCTTTTATATGGCGTGTTCCATATGATACATTGCCAAATTTTTTTTTGCAGTATGAGCTGTAGTTTTTATTGATATCATTTTGGGGAATGTGCAAATTTTTTATAATATTTTATTCCTTTCTTTTGTGGAGGCAAGGTGACAAACAAATTTCTAGCAATGGGATTGTTTTTATGGCATTCACCGAGTACGATAAATAACATTATAGTCTAATATTTCAGACGTTTGTGGATGCGGACATGCCAACATGTCTTATTATTTTTTTAAATTTTTATATAAGAAATGGGGGGGGGGGGGCAAATATTAAAAATATTTTTATTTATTTAGTCGAACCTGCAATAATTTTATCAATTATAATATTTATTGGAATAATTGTATTGTTGTTAATAGCGATTTTGCTGGGTTTCTATTATACCCTGCAGGGTGTAATAGGATCAGAAACATGATAGGTCTGGGGGCCTTCAGAATGCTCCTGGCTGCCATAGCAGCTAACCTGCACCCCACAAATGCGTCACAGGGATGATGATCGGAGGACAGAGGACAGAGGAAGAGCACTCTACAAACCCCTCAGATGCTGCAGTTGTTATTGACTGCCGGATCTGAGGGGTTAAATGACTGTCTAATACAACTGATAACTGGGTTGTATGAATCGGGCACAGCCTGTTAGCCTGCTCAATGGATTTCCTACACACCTCCGGCATATAGTTACACCGCGCAAAGTGGTTAATTTTTTTTTAAAATGAAAACTGAAAAGTTGCAAGTGTATATATACTAAACAAAAATATAAACGCAACACTTTTGGTTTTGCTCCCATTTGCATGAGCTGAACTCAAAGATCTGAAACATTTTCTACATACACAAAAGACCCATTACTCTCAAATATTGTTCACAAATCTGTCTAAATCTGTGTTAGTGAGCACTTCTACTTTGCCAAGATAATCCATCCCACCTCACAGGTGTGGCATATCAAGGTGCTGATTAGACAGCATGAACAGGTGTGCCTTAGACTGCCCACAATAAAAGTCCACTCTGAAATGTGCACAGTTTTGCCTTACGGGGGGGGGGGCAGAAAAACTGTCAGTATCTGGTGTGGCCACCATTTGCCTCATGCAGTGCAACACATCTCCGTCGCATAGAGTTGATCAGGTTGTTGATTTCGCCTGTGGAATGTTGGTCCACTCCTCTTCAATAGCTGTGCGAAGTTGCAGAATATTGGCAGGAACTGGAACACACTGTCGTATACGCCGATCTAGAGCATCCCAAACATGCTCAATGGGTGACATGTCCTTTGAGTATGCTGGCCATGCAAGAACTGGGATGTTTTCAGCTTCCAGGAATTGTGTACAGATCCTTGCAATAGGGGGCCGTGCATTATCATACTGCAACATGAGGTGATGGTCGTGGATGAATGGCACAACAAGGGGCCTAAGGATCTCATCACGGTATCTCTGTGCATTCAAAATGCCATCAATAAAATTCACCTGTGTTCGTTGTCCATAACTTACGCCGCCCCATACCATAACCCCACCGCCACCATGGGCCACTCGATCCACAATGTTGATGTCAGCAAACCCGCTCACCCACACAACGCCACACATGCTGTCTGCCATCTGCCCTGAACAGTGAAAAACAGGACTCCTCCATGAACAGAATGCCTCTCCAACGTGCCTGACCCCATCGAATGTGAGTATTTGCCCGCTCAAGTCGGTTGCGACGACGAACTGCAGTCAGGTCCAGCCTGACGAGCATGCAGATGAGCTTCCCTGAGATGGTTTCTGACAGTTTGTACAGAAATTCTTTGGTTATGTAAACCGATTGTTGCTGCAGCTGTCCGGGTGGCTGGTCTCAGACGATCATGGAGGTGAACATGCTGGATGTGGAGGTCCTGGGCTGGTGTGGTTACACATGTTCTGCGGTTGTGAGGCCGGTTGGATGTACTGCCAAATTCTCTGAAACGCCTTTGGAGATGGCTTATGGTAGAGAAATGAACATTCATTGCACGGGCAACATCTCTGGTAGACATTCCTGCAGTCAGCATGCCAATTGCATGCGCCCTCAAACATTGCGACATCTGTGGCATTGTGCTGTGTGATCAAACTGCACATTTTTTAGAGTGACCTTTTTATTGTGGGGAGTCTAAGACACACCTGTGCAATATTCATGCTGTCTCATCGGCACCTTGATATGCCACACCTGTGAGGTGGGATGGATTATCTCGACAAAGGAGAAGTGCTCACTAACACAGATTTAGACAGATTTGTGAACAATAGTTGAGAGTAAAGGGGCTTTTGTGTATGTAGAAAATGTTTCAGATCTTTGAGTTCAGCTCATGCAAAATGGGAGCAAAACCGAAAGTGTTGCGTTGATATTTTTGTTCAGTGTATATCTTCAGTCCTTTTGTTATGAAACCTCTAAATAAGGTCTGGTCCGACAATTAACTTCCAAAGTCACATAATAAGTTGCCGAAAGCCCCCTGTGTGCAATCAAAGTGTCACATTGACTTGTCACATGATGTGTGTATAAAATACACCCTGAGCCCAAACACTACTAAGCAACATGAAGACCAATAAGCTCTCCACGCAGGTCAGAGACAAGGTTATGGAGGAGCATAGGTCAGGATTTGGTTATAATTAGAGATGAGCAAAGTTACGGAAAATTCGATTCGGTTGTTTCGACGAATTTCACAAAGAAATTAGCTTTGTGATGAATTACTTCATCAACAAGCGCATTTCTTTGTAAGTAGGGAGTGCAATGACATGAAGGGGAGGTTGCTGATCGCAGCATCTGAGGCTACCATTTTGGCCTTTCAGGGGTTAATCAGGGTAAAAAAAGCGGTATCATCAATCAAGATTGCTGTTATGGCCTTTGAGCGCAAATGGATAAGGTGAGTGTGTTTTTGTTTGTTTTTTACCGCCATTTAAGGGAAAGTTCATTCGTAACCATGAAGCGCGAGGAAATTCGGCTTTACGGCAAATCTATTTTTTCCGGAAATGCAGATTGAAGTAAATTTGTTAGACTTCGATTCGCTGAATATTAGTTATAATAAATAAAAAATCCAGACTCTGAACATCACACAGAGAGCCATGATATCCATTATAACAAAAGGAAAGAATATGGCACAACTACAAATCTGATAAGAGAAAGCCGCCCACCAAACCTCAGACCGGGAAAGGAAGGCATTAATCATAGATTCAATAAATACACCAAAAAAAAACACTGAAGGAGCTTCAAAGATAAATAGTGGAGATGGAAATATCTGCCCATAGGACCACTATAAGTCATACACTCCACAGAGGAGATGGAAGGAACTGCCCATAGGATCACTAAGCCGTACACTCCACAGAGGAGATGGAAGTATCTGTCCATAGGACCACTATAAGACGTATTTTCCACAGAGGACATAAAAGTATCTGTCAATAGGACACTATAAGCTGTACATTCCACAGCGAAGATGGAAGTATCTGTTTATAGGACACTATAAGCCATACACTCCACAGATGAGATGAAAGAATCTGTCCATAGGACCACTATAGGCCGTACATTCCACAGAGAAGATGGATGTATATGTTCATAGGACCACTATAAGTTGTACACTCCACAGAGGAGATGGAAGGATCTGTACATAGGACCATTGTAAGCCATACACTCCACATAGGAGATGAAAGGATCTGTCCATAGGACCACTAAAAGTTGTACACTCCACAGAGAAGATTGATTGATCTGTCCATTGGACCACTATAAGCCTTACACTTGACAGAGGAGATGGAAGGATCTGTCCTTATGACCACTATAAGCCATATAATCCACAGAGGAGATGGAAGAATCTGTCTATAGGACCACTATAAGCCATACATTCCACAAAGGCAATGGAGGTATCTGTCCATAGGACCACTATAAATTGTACACCCCACAGAGGAAATGGAAGGATCTGTCCATATGACTAGTGTTGATCGCAAATATTCTAATTGCAAATTTTTGTCGCGAATATCGGCACTTCGAGAATTCGCAAAGATGTAGAATATAGTGTTATATAGTCGTAATCACGAACATTCTAGATTTTTTTTTCATTAGTAACCTACCTTCTTTCTTGTGTGCCAATGAGAAGGCTGCAATATCTTTGTCAGAGCTTAGCCACATCCCTAGCAACTAATAGGAAATTTGCCTACCCCTTTACTACATAAGAAACTCCCCAGCAGCCATTTTCTGTTTTTTGCAGTTGTGAGAGAGAGGGCAGTGTGCTTTGTGCTTTGCTGAGTCAATTACATTAGATAGTTAGCTCATATATATACAGTTGAAAGAAAAAGTATGTGAACCCTTTGGAATGATATGGATTTCTGCACAAATTGGTCCTAAAATGTGATCTGATCTTCATCTAAGTCACAACAATAGACAATCACAGTCTGCTTAAACTAATAACACACAAATAATTAAATGTTACCATGTTTTTATTGAACACACCATGTAAACATTCAAAGTGCAGGTGGAAAAAGTATGTGAACCCTTGTATTTAATAACTGGTTGAACCTCCTTTGACAGCAATAACTTCAACCAAACGTTTCCTGTAGTTGCAGACGTGCACAACGGTCAGGAGTAATTCTTGACCATTCCTCTTTACAGAACTGTTTCAGTTGAGCAATATTCTTGGGATGTCTGGTGTGAATCGCTTTCTTGAGGTCATGCCACAGCATCTCAATCGGGTTGAGGTCAGGACTCTGACTGGGCCACTCCAGAAGGTGTATTTTCTTCTGTTTAAGCCATTCTGTTGTTGATTTACTTCTATGCTTTGGGTCGTTGTCCTGTTGCAATACTCATCTTCTGTTGAGCTTCAGCTGATGGACAGATGGCCTTAAGTTCTCCTGCAAAATGTCTTAATAAACTTGGGAATTCATTTTTCCTTCGATGATACCAATCCGTCCAGGCCCTGATGCAGCAAGGCAGACCCAAACCATGATGCCCCCACCACCATACTTCACAGTTGGGATGAAGTTTCGATGTTGGAGTGCTGTGCCTCTTTTTCTCCACACATAGTGTTGTGTGTTTCTTCCAAACAACTCAACTTTGGTTTCATCTGTCCACAGAATATTTTGCCAGTACTGCTGTGGAACATCCAGGTGCTCTTATGCAAACTGTAAATGTGCAGCAATGGTTTTTTTTTTGGACAGCAGTGGCTTCCTCTGTTGTATCCTTCCATAAAATCCATTCTTGTTTAGTGTTTTACGTATCGTAGATTCGCTAACAGGGATGTTAGCATATGCCAGAGACTTTTGTAAGTTTTTAGCTGACACTCTAGGATTCTTCTTCACCTCATTTAGCAGTCTGCGCTGTGCTCTTGCAGTCATCTTTACAGGACGGCCACTCCTAGGGAGAGTAGCAGCAGTGCTGAACGTTCTCCATTTATAGACAATTTGTCTTACTGTGGGCTGATAAACAGCAAGGCTTTTGGAGATACTTTTATAACCCTTTCCAGCTTTATGCACGTCAACAATTCTTAATCGTAGGTCTTTTGAGAGCTCTTTTATGCAAGGCATCATTCACTTCAGGCAATGCTTCTTGTGAAAAGCAAACCCAGAACTGGTGTGTGTTTTTATAGGGCAGGGCAGCTGTTACCAACACCTCCAATTTCATCTCATTGATTGGACTCCAGTTGGCTGAAATCTCACTCCAATTAGCTCTTGGAGATGTCATTACTCTAGGGGTTCACATACTTTTTCCACCTGCACTGTGAATGTTTACATGGTGTGTTCAATAAAAACATGGTAACATTTAATTCTTTGTGTGTTATTAGTTTAAGCAGACTGTGATTGTCTATTGTTGTGACTTAGATGAAGATCAGATCACATTTTAGGACCAATTTGTGCAGAAATCCATATCATTCCAAAGGGTTCACATACTTTTTCTTTTAACTGTATATAATACAGATAGTTAGTGGGAGATAGTCAGAGTAGGTTAGATAGTGATATCATGTAGCTGTTAGGTTCCAGTGCAGGGTGTTAGGTAGTGTGATAGGAATTACTGTTTCTCTGCTGTCCATACATACATGCTACAGACATAGTGCTGTGATGTCACAACAATACTTAGTGCACCAATCAGTAATATCTACTCAGACCTGATAAAATGTGAAGTTGCATGTATTGCGCAAAAAATATGTGCATCATTAGTGCCGATTTGCGCAATCGTGAAAATAATGACTGGAGATTACGAATTCTAGAATTTGCTCATTTATTGCGAATATTATGCGAAAAATTAGCAAAATATCACAAAAACAAATATTGCCTATGCCGCTCATCACTACATATGACCACTATAAGCTGTACACTCCACAGAGGAGATTGAAGGATCTGTCCATAGGACCACTGTAATCCATACACTATACAGAGGAGATGGAAGTATCTGTCTGCAGGACCATTATAAGCTGTACACTTCACAGCAGAAATGGAAGCACGGTCACTGTCCATACGACCACTATAAGCCTTACACTCAACAGATGTGATGGAAGGACCTGTACATAGGACCACTATAAGCCATACACGCCCCAGAGGAGATGGAAGTATCTGTCTATAGGACCACTATAAGCCGTACACTCCACAGAGGAGATGGAAGGATCTGTCCATAGGACACTATATAAGCCATACACTCCACAGAAGAGATGGAAGAATCTGTCTATAGGACCACTATAAGCTGCACACTCCACAGAGGAGATGGAGGTATCTGTCCGTAGGACCGCTATAAGTTGTACACCCCACAGAGGTAATGGAAGGATCGGTCCATAGGACCACTGTAAGCCATACACTCCACAGAGAAGATGGAAGGATCTGCCCATAGGACCACTATAAGCAGTGCACTCTACAGAGAAGATGGAAGGATCTGTCTATAGGGCCACTATAAGCCATACACTCCACAGCAGAGATGGAAATATCTGTCCATAGGACCACTATAAGCCATACACTCCTCAGAGGAGATGGAAGTATCTATCCGTAGGACCATTATAAGCTGTACACTTCACAGAGGAGATGGAGGTACCTGTCTGTAGGACCACCATAAGCCATATACTCCGCAGAGGAGATGGAAAGATCTGCCCATAGGACCACTATAAGCAGTACATGCTAACGAAGAGATGGAAGTATCTGTCCATAAATTCTGTGCAGTACACATAATGGGGCTTTATGGAAGAGTGCCAGATAAGGGGCATTGCTTAAAGAAAAACATTAGAAAGCATATCTAAAGTTTGCCAACAGCATGTGGCCAGCTTGTGGCATACTCTCCAAACACATGGAAAAAGGTTATCTGGTCAGATAAGACTAAAATTTAACTCTTTGGCCATTATGATTAACAATATGTGTGTCACTAACCCAACACTTTCCATCACTCCAAGAACAACATTTCCACAATGCAATGGAAACCTCTTTCAGTCTGCCAACTATTTGAGACTGGGATGGGGGTTCACCTTCCAGCAGGAAGACCCTAAACTACACTGGAGGGTTTAAATGAAAACATATAAATATATTGGAATGCCCTCATCAAAGCTCAGGCCTCAATCCAGTGAAGAATCTTTGGTATGATGTGAAGACTGCTGTACACCAAGATAGCCATCTAACTAGAAGGAGTTGGAGCAGTTTTGCCTGGGAGAATGGACAATAATCACAGTGTCTAAGCTAGTGCTAAGCTACTAGAGACATGTCCTACTTTTGTAATTGCAGCAAAGGGAGGATCCACAAAGTATTGACTTTCAGAGGGTAGAATTGTGGATATTTAAACGAGTTTTCCCGATTATCATTTTTAAGCAAGTGCCTATAGCCTACCTGCTGAAATAGAAGATTCATACTTACATGCTCCACGCCGCTCCAGTCCCCGTGCTGCCTTTGCTGTCTCAATCTTCTGGTCCCAGCACTATTTACTTTTGGCTGGGTATGTGCATGGCCATATACACCGATCCAGCCAATGTATGGCTTCAACAGTGCTGGTTGTGGACACATCACTAAAGCAAGTCAAAAATTCAAATTCCTGACAAATCTTTTGCGATTCCATGCTGCTTAATCTATTAAAATGGCAGCCACCTTTTTGCCGTTCAGAAAACAAAGAAGAAGGCATCTGCCACCCAAAAACAGGGATGATCTCTGGACCACATTTTAATTTAAAAATAAAATTTAACAGTGCAGTGTAATTATAAATAGATTGTTACCCCCAGCCACTATCCATTTACCCGTAGCCCTGTTTGTCATTACTAATGCTGTCTTGGTGTTAAAGAGATTGAAAGGAATTGGATATAGTTCGAGGAGAACTCAGAGTGTCAAACCTAATTTTTCAGGCAATTGTGGCACATTCAATTCGGGTCATATTTTTTTGTACCTTAATCGAACCTGCTGACAGAGAAGACAGAATCAGAACCAAAACAAATCTCTGGTCACCAATATTATTTCATAGGAAACACACATGGACAGGAGAACATCTGCTAAGTAGTAGAAATATTGTAAGTATTCACGTAACTCAGTGAATTCTAACTGCTTCGGGCTAAACTTCGAGAGCCATTTCTAGAACATACTGTACAGTTGCTGTTTTTCTACTATTACCATTTTAATTTAATATATTAGATATAATAATGTCAGTACAGAGCAGAAAATGTTTATTATTACCACTTTGATAAGACATTCAGGTCAGGCTAGCATAGAAAACAAGAAAATGTTTGCTATCTGCAGCCCACCAATATTTGCATATGATTTATTGGTATACCACGTGCATTGCTTGGAAAAGTACTTTGAGAGGATGTAAATGTACTTATAAATATGTCATTCGTCTCATTAGCGCAAGATGGATGGCGTAATAAACAAAAGCTTATGAAGAAAATGTGAAAATATAATTTGCATATTAAAAATAGCTGTCATTGTAAGAGATCACAGAATGCCAAAGTGGAAGACTCTGCGCCTAGAGGAAGATGGCTACATCGTGGCGGTGAAGAATCATATTTTCAAGGAGTCACTTGCTGAAGACAAATCTCGTCATCATCCGAATGGTTTTCTTGTCCGTTTTGACGGATCTTTGATAGCTAACTCAGAGGTTTATCCATCAAGCTCTAAATTGTTTATTTTTCAAGTTTACTGCCAAAATTGCAGATTTTATTTTACTCATTTTACTGAATGGCATATGAGACAATATATCATTTTTTCTCATAGGTTTCTTCCCTTTTGTTAGAAATAACACAGCCTGTTTTCATTTATTTGCTCAGAATTTGGCCTCATGCACACGACAGTTGATTTTCTCGGCCTCTGTTCCGTTTTTTTTTGCGGATAGGATGGGGACCCATTCATTTCAATTGGTCAGCCAAAAAATGCTGATAGTTCATCCGTTTGTATTTTTCGCGTCCGTTCTCCATGTTTCCCTTCAGCAAAAAAAAAATAGTTCATGTCCTACTTTTTTCACATTTGCGGGACAAGGATAGGCATTTATTACAAGGGATCTGTGAAAAAAAACAAATCCTCCAAAAAAAAACAGATGCTGCATCCGTTTTTTTTAGCGGACGCACAATTTGCGGAGGCAAAAAACAACTGTCGTGTGCATAAAGCCTTTCCGAGATTCTACAGTGGTGTTTAAAGGTTTGTGAAAAACTTTTAAAATTTTCTATCTCTGCATAAATATCACCTTAAAACTACATCAGATTTTCACAGAAGACCTAAAAGTAGATAAAGATAACTAAATAAAAAAGATGAGTAAAAAAATTAGCCTTGGTCATTTATTTATTGGGGAAAATGATCCAATATCACATGTCTGTGAGTGGCAAAAGTATGTAAACCTTTGCTTTTAGTATCTGGTGCAAACCCCTTGTGTGGGAATAACTGCAGCTAAATGATTCTAGTAATTGTTAATAAATCCTGCACATCGGCTTGGAGGAATTTCAGCCCATTCCTCCATACAAGACAGTTTCAACAGGTCTAAACCATGATACTACCACCATCATGTTTCACATATGGGATGAGGTTTTTATCCTGGAGTGTAGTGTTTTCCTTTCTCCGAATAAAACACTTTTCAAAAAGTTATATTTTTGTCTCACCAATCCACAAAACATAAGTCTGGCTTGTCCTTATGATCTTTAGCAAACTGCAGATGGGTAGCAATGTTCTTTTGAGAGCAACAGCTTTCACCTCGTAATCCTTCCCTGCACACCTTTGTTGTTCAGTGTCCTTTTGATAGTGGACTCTTAAGTAAGAAAGTCCTTTAGTTACTTAACCTCCTTTAGTTACTAAACCTCTAGATACTTAAAGGTTACTTTGGAAATTGGATTATATATCTTTTTTGTATTTATTTTTAATCACATTTAAAGAAGTTCTCCAGGACTATGGCTAAATCTTACCATGAAGACTTTCTATGGAAGAAAGATTGTTTCACCACTACTTAACCCTCTGATTCCCCAATCTGGGCTGTGCTCACATGGCCTGGCTGTAGCTGTGGGCTCTTTCAGCAAAGTGTTGACTGTATCTGCTTCCTGTTGAGCTGTGTAATGTACAGTCGTGGCCAAAAGTTTTGAGAATTACATAAATATTGGAAATTGGAAAAGTTGCTGCTTAAGTTTTTATAATAGCAATTTGCATATACTCCAGAATGTTATGAAGAGTGATCAGATGAATTGCATAGTCCTTCTTTGCCATGAAAATTAACTTAATCCCCAAAAAAACTTTCCACTGCATTTTATTGCTGTCATTAAAGGACCTGCTGAGATCATTTCAGTAATCGTCTTGTTAACTCAGGTGAGAATGTTGACGAGCATCATTATGTCAGGCTGATTGGGTTAAAATGGCAGACTTGACCTGTTAAAAGGAGGGTGATGCTTGAAATAATTGTTCTTCCATTGTTAACCATGGTGACCTGCAAAGAAACGTGTGCAGCCATCATTGTGTTGCATAAAAATGGCTTCACAGGCAAGGATGGTGTGGCTAGTAAGATTGCACCTCAATCAACAATTTATAGGATCATCAAGAACTTCAAGGAAAGAGGTTCAATTCTTGTTAAGAAGGCTTCAGGGCGTCCAAGAAAGTCCAGCAAGCACCAGAATCGTCTCCTAAAGAGGATTCAGCTGCGGGATCGGAGTGCCACCAGAGCAGAGCTTGCTCAGGAATGGCAGCAGGCGGGTGTGAGCGCATCTGCACGCACAGTGAGGCGAAGACTTTTGGAAGATGGCCTAGTGTCAAGAAGGGCAGCAAAGAAGCCACTTCTCTCCAAAAAAAACATCAGGGACAGATTGATCTTCTGCAGAAAATATGGTGAATGGACTGCTGAGGACTGGGGCAAAGTCATATTCTCCGATGAAGCCTCTTTCCGATTGTTGGGGGCATCAGGAAAAAGGCTTGTCCGGAGAAGAAAAGGTGAGCGCTACCATCAGTCATGTGTCATGCCAACAGTGAAGCATCCTGAGACCATTCATGTATGGGGTTGCTTCTCATCCAAGGGAGTGGGCTCACTCACAATTTTGCCCAAAAACACAGCCATGAATAAAGAATGGTACCAAAACACACTCCAACAGCAACTTCTTCCAACAATCCAACAACAGTTTGGTGAAGAACAATGCATTTTCCAGCACGATGGAGCACCGTGCCATAAGGCAAAAGTGATAACTAAGTGGATCGGGGACCAAAACGTTGACATTTTGGGTCCATAGCCTGGAAACTCCCCAGATCTTAATCCCATTGAGAACTTGTGGTCAATCCTCAAGAGGCGGGTGGACAAACAAAAACCCACTAATTCTGGCAAACTCCAAGAAGTGATTATGAAAGAATGGGTTGCTATCAGTCAGGAATTGGCCCAGAAGTTGATTGAGAGCATGCCCAGTTGAATTGCAGAGGTCCTGAAAAAGAAGGGCCAACACTGCAAATACTGACTCTTTGCATAAATGTCATGTAATTGTCGATAAAAGCTTTTGAAACTTATGAAGTGCGTGTAATTATATTTCACTACATCACAGAAACAACTGAAACAAAGATCTAAAAGCAGTTTAGCAGCAAACTTTGTGAAAACTAATATTTGTGTCATTCTCAAAACTTTTGGCCACGACTGTACATATAGCTGAACAGGAAGAACCAGGAGCAGATCCGGTCGACATGCCATCGGAAGGGCCCACAGCTAGAGACAAGCAGTGACATGAAAACAGCCCATATCACTGAATTGGCTTTCCAATTTAGGGGTAAGTAGTGGTGAAACAATCTTTCTTCCACAGGTTGTCTGCAAGCTAGGATTTAGGCACAGTCCTGGAAACCCTCTTTAAATTTAATTAAAAATAAATTTTGTACGTAATCCTGTTCCCGAAAAGCTAGGCACCTGTGGCACAATGCAGTGGCATCATTGCACCACCTGCTCTGGACTACTTACATCTTGTGCTCTCAATGGTCACAGGCTCACAGCATTGTGCTGCTTGTCCTGGCATCAAATGCTTGTAGCTTACTGCCAGGGGTGGACTGGCCATAGACCGTACACTTGATTTTCCCTGTTGACGGATATCTATAGGGCCACCCGAGATCCCCTCACTGCCGCTATCTGGGCATATGGGGGCACTATAGGGATCATTATTAGAGGAAGTCCAGGCAGTATGTTGAAGGTAGGGCTGACTTGGTGCTGTGGCCCACATGTCACCTCCCTAAGCCCCTTGCTCCATATTGATGTTAGAGACAATTGGAGAAGGGGGGAAAGAACATGACAGCTATTGATAGCCACTACAGAGAGACAGCTTCTGCACCAGTATATTGTGCCGCACTTTGGTATTTGGTTGTGTGAGATGGTATTCTGCACTGTGGTATTATTGACCCTGCCAACTTGTATTGGCCTCATCTACTTGTGTTGCCCCACCTTCTGTCAATTTGGACATGCCTATAACATTGGGGCCATTTTATTTATTTATTTTTTTCCAGGGCCACTTTAGGTTCCCAGCCCGCCTTTTCTGCTTACTACTTTACCATAGTTTTCAACTATAGCCTCCATACCAACTTCATAGATATGGCTTTGTCGAATAAGAAAGCATTACAGGGGTTGACATGAAAGGGAGCAATTATTCTGTATATTAGGTGACACAGAAAGGAGTATTCTTTATTTATGGGGAACACAAAGAAGGGTATTATTGCTGTGTGGGCAACATGTGGAAACTATTTCTGTGTGAGACCTACAAGAGAGCTCCATTGCTGTGTGAGACCTAAAGTGGGGCACTATAACTGTGTGGAGCACAACACGAATACTTTTAATGCATGGAGCACTATTAACCATCTAGGCCAGTATTAATGTTTGGGTCGCTGCCTATCTGGTAGTATTGTTTTCAGGGGAAGTAAACAAACCGTCCTGGCTAAAAGAAGTCATCATGGTGGTCTGGATAGAGAAGAAAAATAAAATCTGACCATTCCAATCAGATGTCAACTGTGAGTCCAAACCTTTCCCATTAAAATGTGTAAAAAAAAAAAAATATGCCTCTAAATAGATGTAATTGTTAGGATATATTCAAGTAGTGATCATGTTGCATTTTTTCTCCCCATGACTTCTACAAAATTGTGGCAAAATACTACTGTTCTAAGATGATTTTTTGCTAAAGCAGCCATAGCAATAAATAGCAAAATAACTGCTACATCTGAATCTATCCATATGGTGTTTCATTAAATGTATAGATATTGTAAGATAATTAACAGTATTTAGGAGGGGAGCTGTGCCTCTTACCCAAAATATATATTTTTTATAGTTATGTTCAGGCTATACTCTCAAATGAAATGAATAAAAACCCAAAAGGGAAGAATTTGTAACTGGCCTATGAGGTGCATGTGAGCTTTTACTCTCCTGCCCCGGTATAGGACTGGCTCCTCACATTTTTACTGGAGTTCCTTCTACAGGCACAAGATTGAGAATGGAGATAAGAGTATAAAGAGTCTTTGTTTGGCCAAACCGCAGATCTTCAAAATACGGTTACTGGCCATGTGCATGCCACATTTTTCTCAGGCCCAATTGTAGAAATGAGTATTCTTTTCCACAAAATGGACAAGAATAGGGCATATTCTATAATTTGTGGGATGGACACATAGATGCATAGCAAACGGAAGACAACTGTGTGCTGTCCACATTTTTGTGGTCCCATAGAAATGAATACAGGTAGGTCCACTTCTGAACCGCAAAAAAATGCGGATCGGACACGGACTAGAAATACAGTCATGTGCATGAGGCCTTAGCAGGTTGGGTGACTAAAGTCTACGGGAGGAATTTATCATAACCTAAGGCAGGTTTTGGTGTTAAAAAGTCACAAAACCCATTTTTGAACATTTTTAAACACCATTGCAATTTTTTTAGTCACCCTTGTCAGTTTATGAAAAGGGGACAGGGTGAGGGTGGGGTATAGGGATAGGGCACCAGCCCCAGCACATTTATTATCATTTATGCCAGAAACTAAATAATGACAGGAGCATGGACTGCCGGAGGAGACATTTAATTTATCCTGAGGCCTGTGCCGCACCATATATTAAATGCCTGTGTGGCGAGCCCATAGGGGAAGAGGCAGTAGGATAGGAGTAGTAGTTGTGGCACTGATAGAAGTGGTGATGTCTCACGGGGGTTGTTCTCACTCCAATGCTTCCTGGCTCCATGTAGTAAGTGGAGGACATACCCTTTCTTCCCTTTGGGCACACCCTGAACTCTTGGGGTCTCTTGCCTGATGGTGCTTGGGGTGCTCTTGATGGTGAACAGTTGACAGTCTCTGTTTACTGTATAGATGATGGGAGTTGTAGTACATATAGCAGCAATAGGCACAGTTCTGAGGTATATTACAGAGTAGGCTTTTCAGAAATGGCTGTGTATAGGCAGCAGTAATGATGGTAGTAATCCTCCCAGAGTCTCACTCTGAGTACACGCTGCAATCTTCCCAAATAACCACAGGCGTGAAATTCTGTTCTCATTAACTCTTTCTGAAGTTCCCAGTTGCAGGGTGCAGATCTCAGATTCAGATGACCGGTCTGTCTTAAAGTGTCGTGGGCACTGAAGCAATATTCCCTTTCCACAAGCAGTAAAGTCTTATTACCATAATGGCACGGTACCTTACTGTCTGAATCCAGCACAGCCTTGATGGTTCTAGACCTTCTATAAATGTCTGCTCTCTTCCCTCAGAGGTTGTCTCTCAGTTACGTTGCTCTCTGGCAGCTTTTCAGTTTCAGGAATGGTGTTTCCTGGATGAGGCTTCTCTTTGAACCTACTTGGCAGGAGCTCTCACATAAAGGTCTTCACTCTAGCTGTGCACAGCTATGACTCCCCACTAGTCAGAGGGCAGGACCAGTCCATCACCCTCAAAACTAGGCGAACACTGCCAATGTTAACTCTTTGTTCGCCATACACAACCATTTGAGATACACAATGCATAAAGTGTTTTTAACATTAAATCACAACATTTGGCTTTTGAAAAACATTAACCTTTAGCAATGATCCTCTGGGTCACTGCACCTGCTCAAGCAGTGCATGGCCTATGAAAACCAGCATAGCACACTTCAGTCTTAATAAATAGGGGCTGGGTGTCTACTTGTATAGCACACTCCAGTCTTAATAAATAGGGGCTGGGTGTCTACTTGCATAGCACACTCCAGGGTCTGGGTGTCTACTTCCTGTGTCTATTTACAACAAGAAGTATAGCTCTGGTGCAAAAACTACTGCTCATGCCAAAGGAACTACTTGGGATAAATAGAGCTTTGGACAATTATTTAGCATATGTTTTATTATTTTGGCACTCTATAACGATGATGCATAAAAAGAAGAAAGGTTGAGCTTCCGATAAAACGATATCCTTTATTTAATGCGGTAAAATCCATAAAAGACAAGACAGGTGCAGAATTGACACTTTTTGGATCTTACATTAACGATCCTTACTCATGTGATATAAGATGATATATCATGAGTAACGATTGTTAATGTAAGATCCAAAACGAGTCTGCACCTGTCTTGTCTTGTATGGATTTTACCGCATCAAATAAAGGATATCGTTTTATCGGAAGATGGACCTTTCTACTTTTTATGAAGTTTACGTTGGCTTTGTCCTGGCTGTATCCGTGCCTCCGGTTTCGATACGCAGGTTAGCGCTGCAATTTGACTTTCTATAGCTACAGTATAACCATGATCACCATTGCATTCTTGCACATAACAATAGCACCTTGAAATGTTAACTAGGGATATATTGTACAACAACTGTCTCCATATGGCTGGCTGATACATTGCAGCAACATGGCTTCTCATTTACTTAGACATGTAACACCTCATCTCTGACCACATGTTACTTTCCTTTTTAAACATTCACAAAAAAGATTGCATTATGGACCAGATGGATGTATATAGACTATATTGTACAATAGTCTTATAACTAACATGCAAAGTTATCTCAAGCACTGCAGGTCTAGGAAACCAGATAATTCTAAAATAATGAATTTTGCTTTGCATTTTGGCACCAAACCTGCTATCTTCTACCAGATAGATGAAGATTACAAAGAGGACAATCTTTCAACATGATAATGACTGAAGCCTCATTTGTCAATGTCAACCAAGGAGTGGATACCGAAAAGGATAATCAAGGACTTGGTATGGGCCAATTAGAGCCTTGACTTCAACTCAAAAATGTGCACAGGAGACTCAGCATAATTTGAAAGGAACCTGTCATGTTGAACTTGGTGTTTGAGCTGCAAGAGGAACTGAGCAGATTGATATAATTCAGTATAATTTGCTTTTAAATTCCTGCTCACTCTGGGCTTTGAAGTCCAGAAGGAGGTCCTATCAATGATTGACAGCTCTCTCTGTATACACAGTCATAGAGGGAAGGCTGTCAATCACTGATGTGATCTCCTCCGTGACCTCAAAATCTGGCCATACATTTGAGATAATGATTGGCCGCATTGCGTATGAACGATCCCACCAACTAAACAGTTAGGGCCTATAATTGTTCAAAGATTTCCAGCACGGCGGATTGCATTTTCTGCAGACTGCTGTCGGTGATTGCAAATGGTCAGTTGTGCTAGTTTTTCAAACTAAAGATTTAGGCAACTTCAGCTGGCTTTAAACTTATGTGTATGGCCACCTAAAGCCCCAAAAGAGCTGGAAATTAAAGGGATATTCCCATCTTAGACAATGGGGGTATATCGCTAGGATATGTCCCTATTGTCTGATAGGTGCAGGTCCCACCACTGGGACACACACCTATATTGAGAATAGATCGGGGAAGGTGGTGGCTATAGGACCCCGGGTTTCCCCAGGTAAGGCGACCACCAAGCTCTCTCCTCATAGAAGTGAATGGGAGCGCACCAATCTTGCCCAGCTACCGCTCTAATTCATTTCTATGCAGCCGACAGATACAGTTGCAAAAAAAGTATGTGAACCCTTTGGAATGATATCGATTTCTGCACAAATTGGTCATAAAATGTAATCTGATGTTCATGTAAGTCACAACAATAGATAATCAGTCTGCTTAAACTAATAACACACAAATAATTGAATGTTACCATGTTTTTATTGAACACACCATGTAAACATTCACAGTGCAGGTGGAAAAAGTATGTGAACCCTTGGATTTAATAACTGGTTGAACCTCCTTTGGCAGCAATAACGTTAACCAAACGTTTCCTGTAGTTGCAGATCAGACGTGCACAACGGTCAGGAGTAATTCTTGACCATTTCTCTTTACAGAACACTTTCAGTTCAGCAATATTCTTGGGATGTCTGGTGTGAATCGCTTTCTTGAGGTCATGCCACAATATCTCAATCGGGTTGAGGTCAGGACTCTGACTGGGCCACTCCAGAAGGCGTATTTTCTTCTGTTTAAGCCATTCTGTTGTTGATTTACTTCTATGCTTTGGGTCGTTGTCCTGTTGCAACACCCATCTTCTGTTGAGCTTCAGCTGGTGGACAGATGGCCTTAAGTTCTCCTGCAAAATGTCTTGATAAACTTGGGAATTCATTTTTCCTTTGCTGATAGCAATCCATCCAGGCCCTGACACAGCAGAGCAGCCCCAAACCATGATGCCCCCACCACCATACTTCACGGTTGGAATGAGGTTTTGAGGTTGGTGTGCTGTGCCTCTTTTTCTCGACACATAGTGTTGTGTGTTTCTTCCAAACAACTCAACTTTGGTTTCATCTGTCCACAGAATATTTTGCCAGTACTGCTGTGGAACATCCAGGTGCTCTTGTGCAAACTGTAAACGTGCAATAATGTTTTTTTTGGACAGTAGTGGCTTCCTCTGTGGTATCCTTCCATGAAATCCATTTTTGTTTAGTATTTTAAGTATTGTAGATTCGCTAACAGGGATGTTAGCATATGCCAGAGACTTTTGTAAGTCTTTAGCTGACACTTTAGGATTCTTCTTCACCTCATTGAGCAGTCTGCGCTGTTCTCTTGCAGTCATCTTTACAGGACGGCCACTCCTAGGGAGAGTAGCAGCAGTGCTGAACTTTCTCTATTTATAGACAATTTGTCTTACCGTGGACTGATGAACAGCAAGGCTTTTGGAGATACTTTTATAACCCTTTCCAGCTTTATGTAAGTCAACAATTCTTAATCGTCGGTTTTCTGGGCGCTCTTTTGTGCGAGGCATCATTTATATCAGGCAATGCTTCTTGTGAAAAGCAAACCCAGAACTGGTGTGTGTTTTTTATAGGGCAGGGCAGCTGTAGCCAACACCTCCAATCTCATCTCATTGATTGGACTCCAGTTGGCTGACACCTCACTCCAATTAGCTCTTGGAGATGTCATTAGTCTAGGGGTTCACATACTTTTTCCACCTGCACTGTGAATGTTTAAATGGTGTGTTCAATAAAAACATGGTAACATTTAATTCTTTGTGTGTTATTAGTTTAAGCAGACTGTGATTGTCTATTGTTGTGACTTAGATGAAGATCAGATCACATTTTATGACCAATTTGTGCAGAAATCCATATCATTCCAAAGGGTTCACATACTTTTTCTTGCAACTGTATACCCACAAAACGTTATATCGATCTGCTCAGCTCCTCCTGCTCTTTAACCTGCTGCCTGCAGATTATTTTACTTTTTCATGGTGACAACTTCCCTTTGATGGATAGGTGGGAAATCTATGGTTGTTGGAACCTCCATAATCACTAGTATAAGGATCCTGAGTCCTCCATTCTTCCTCACCTCAGAACCATGGTAAGCAGGAGTTTGAATGGACCAGTAGCCAGGCATGTGCACTGCCACTCTATTTAAGGTCTATTTGATG
The DNA here is from genome assembly GCF_014858855.1 of Bufo gargarizans. Lineage (NCBI taxonomy): Eukaryota > Metazoa > Chordata > Amphibia > Anura > Bufonidae > Bufo > Bufo gargarizans. Next base: position 46,910,529 of record NC_058082.1, on the reverse strand, counting down.
GAGACAGTCGAGCTCAGACGCTCCATGTGCAGTGAAGAGGAACTGGTCAGTCAGCATCCGCACTCATGTCATTGTTGAGGATTCCATTGGTGGAGCTACTATCCATCATACATTTTTCACCAATGATTTGAACAGGTAATAAACATCCTAGGTTGGGAAAACTAGTGGGATATCTTCCATTGAGACAGACCCCATAATTGCTATTGGGGCCCAACACCTTACTTGGAAGCACCTGTTCCACTTTTTCCAACATACTGTGAACATTGGATAATGGATGAGGAGGGCGAGACTTTTTAATTTTAATTTTTTAATTTTAAAATTTCTTCCAAATCATAAATTTGTCAGAAATCCATAGTCACACTTTGCGATCCTTGCATAACACTGTTTGATGCACTTCTACTGGGTAACTGGGTGTTTCAGGGGTGGGGGGCATACAAAGTTTTTCCATGGGGCCCGGTGTATGCCCTTTTTAATACCTTTAAAGAGGACCTGCCATCCCTCCTAACTAGGGATGAACGAATTGAATCTAATGGATCGATTGGTCTCATTAGTAGGAGTTCTTTACTTGTGATCTGGTGTCCCAAGAGGTGAAGAAGCGCCTACATGCCCGTTGACTGACAGAACTGGACATGTGGCCTGGCTATGACAATTGGGGCCCTATGCCACTGTTCTGAGTAGCAAATTCGGCTTTGGAAGCAGTGACTGCTCTTGCACTGCTAGACTTCCAATTTAAGTCTGGTCCTGTCAATCAACCGGCAGGCAGGCGCTTCTTCACCTGCTCCTCTCTGGTGAAGAACTCCTACTAATGAGACAAATGGATGCATTAGAATAAATTCGCTCGTCCCTACTCCTGACATCTTCCTTTAAATACTATGTACACCTTTGGAGGCATTTTTTAAAATTATTGCATTGTAATTATTTTGAGCTAAAATTATGTTTTCAGTTGGTCTTTATTGAAATATGGAATCAATTTTTGTGTACAGAGCTGAGATGCTGTAGTAGCAGCCTGTGGATTATCTCTCATTTCCGTCATCTAGGGAGCTGACGGTCTACTTATCTCTGCTCTCTGACCTCCTAAACATTCATTATAGCTCAGTTCTTATCTTCCTAATAAGAATGTGGCTTAAATAAGTTTTTATGACCTATTAGTAGTTTAGAGATAAAGTATCAGTCACACAGTTAGAAAAACAGTTAACCCTTTGCTCAATATTTTTAATAAAGGCCTATTGATAATATGATTTTTAGCCAAAAATTTGTAAAATGCAATCATAAACAAAAATTGCCTCCAAAGGTGTACATCGCCTTTAAGGAAATACTAGTACTCCCTATAAAAAAAAAATTGTAGACCAACTTTTCTTATAACTGGCTGTGGTGCTATTTCTCTGCTATTCCTCATAGAATTGTATCAATAAATTGAAAACTGGGTGTTACCATGCCCCTTGTCAAAGCAGCGTGTCCTTAGAGAGTCTTGTACTATCAGCACTGACTGGACAGTGTCAGACTGTGTAGGGACACACCCCTTTGACAAGCGGAATGATCACACCCAGTTGTCAATTTATTCATACATTTCTAGTAGAAATAACAGAGGAATAGCAGAAAGCAGTGTTATGAGAAAGGATCATATTGATTATGGGGAGACATGTCAAGACAGCTGGTGGGGTGTTTCTGAGAGTGGGATAAGAATTGTGGTGCAGAAGAGCTAGCAAATTGATTCAGAAAATATTGCTGCAATAAAAACAAAAGTTGGCTTAAAATATTATCTGATGGATGTTTTGTATTCATATTTTCAAGGTACATTGAAGCTTTTTCTGCCTCAAGCTTCTACTCATCAACACCTTCACAGAAGAAGCTGACGCTGACCGGTTTCAATACCCAGTACAATGACCCTGGGGTCACAGGTCAAATGGCTGACAATGAAAGTTCCTTTCTCCAGACTGATGAAGCAATATGGAGAAAATTACCAAGGCTAATGGCTTTTATTAAAACTCTGAATCACAATGTTGGAAAAGGAGAAATGACAAATGAACGACATCAGCTGAATTGTAATGAAGTGGAGAAGACCTCAAAAGTAAATTTAAAAAAATGGATCCATACTCGTGTAGCACCGGTTCCTCAACATAGGAATTCAGAATAAATAAAATGCCAGCACAAGAAAGCAATGTCGGAATCATTTACCTCTTCAGGACCCTGCCATTTTTCACCTTAAGAACCAGGCCATTTTTTGCAAATCTGACATGTGCTCGTGTGCAACACTTCCCGATGCTCTACAGAGCACCCGAGCACAATAGAAGTCAATGGGAGAACCCAAGCACCCCCTGCTCTGAAGAGGGGAAGGTGTCAGGACTCTAGTTCGGCTTAGGAGTCCCTGCTCTGACTCCATATATAGCTATGTCCATATATGGAGTCAGTGCTTGGGGACACCCAGTGTATTTAAATCTAATTTAGCCTCTATTTCTGAAAAGTTTCTGGTGGGATTCAAACTCACAACCTTCTACATTACAGCCAAGAATCTCATCCACTACACTGTAGAGCTGCTTGGTAGTAAGTCAGAGTCCTGTCAGAAACTTTTCAGAAATAGAGGCTAAATAAAATGTAAACTCATATATAAGGTTTTAGCCATAATATATTTACATATATTATTATATATTTAGAATATGTAATATATTATAATATATTATGGATAAAACATCAGTAGTAGTTTTCCACATATTATGCATTCATATATATCAGAAGTATGATTATATATACATATATATATATATATATATATATATATTAGTAATTACACATTTTTTACAATTACTAAAAAAATATAAAATTTATAAATTTAATTTAGCCTCTATTTCTAAAATGTTTCTGGCGGGGTTTGAACGCACACAGCCTTCTACATTACAACCAAGAACCTTAACCACTACACTGTAGAGCTGCATGGCCAGTTACTTAAAAAATATATATATGAGACTTCTGCTGTATAGGAATACTTAGGCCACTTACACACTCGCATTTTGTGCAGATCCGTCATGGACAGATACGTTCAGATAAGGCTACTTTCACACCTGCGTTCGATCGGATCCGTTCTGAACGGATCCGCTCATATTAATGCAGACGGTGGCTCCGTTCAGAACGGATCGTCTGCATTATAAGTGTGAAAGTAGCCTGAGCGGATCCGTTCAGACTTTACATTGAAAGTCAATGGGGGACGGATCCGCTTGAAGATTGAGCCATATGGTGTCATCTTCAAGCGGATCCCTCCCCATTGACTTACATTGTAAGTCGGAACAGATCCGCTCACCTCCGCACGGCCAGGCGGACACCCGAACGCTGCTTGCAGCGTTCAGGTGTCCGCTCACTGAGCGGAGCGGAGCGCGAGGACTGAGCGCTGGCAGGCGGATGCATTCTCAGTGGATCTGCCTCCACTGAGAATGCATTAGGGCCAGACGGCTGCGTTCAGGGCCGCTTGTGAGCCCCTTCAAACGGAGCTCACGAGCGGACACCTGAACGCAGGTGTGAAAGGAGCCTAATACAACCGTCTGCATCCGTTCAGAACGGATCCATTTGTATTATCTTTAACATATTTTTATAGCGTCTTGAGCACCATTGAAAGTCAATGGAGGACGGATCCGTTTTCTATTGTGCCAGATTGTGTCAGTGAAAACGGATCAGTCCCCGTTGACTTACATTGTGTGCCAGGACGGATCCGTTTGGCTCAGTTTCATCAGACAGACACCAAAACGCTGCAAGCAGTGTTTTGGTGTCCGTCTCCAAAGCGGAATGGAGACTGAACTGATGCAAACTGACAGGGGCGGATTAAGTGCATCATAGGCCCGGGGCTGTTTCCTAAACTTGGGCCCCTTTTCTCTATTTATTAATGTGGTAGCGGAATATCCATAACGGAATTCTTAGATAACCCGAACCTTATACGCCGAACTTGAAAACAGAAGTTCGCTCATCCCTAGTGCCCAGCCCAGCACACCAAGTGTTTGAACATCAAAATGGTGGATTATTAATCCCTGTAATCCATCATTTTGATGGTCAAAAACTTGGTGTGCTGGGCTGGGCACTTGTGAAGAGAAGGATCAATTGTAATCAACCATTTTAACCGCTTTAAGTCCGCCCATAGGATATAAACGTCCTATGGGTGGACCTCTATTTCTGAAAGCACGTTTTAAAACGTCCTTTCAGAAATAGCAGCTGCACGCTAATCGTGCAGCTGCTGATCGGGTTGCCCGCTGTCAGTGACAGCAGGGCAACCCAGAGAGAAGGCAGGGACAGTGCCCAGGTGTCCCTGCCTTCCGGATCGCTGCAGACACAGCGCTCACCGAGCTGTGCGCTTCCTGTTCCGGCCCGGCGGTCATGTGACCGCCGGGACCGGAGCGTGCAGGAGCTGTGTGAGGTCTCACAGAGACCTCGATCAGCCCTGCTCTGAGGCTGTACAGTGCAGAATCACGCTGTACAGCCTCTCTGGGGGGTGCATTTCTTCTGTAACTGGGGCTACTATGTCAGCCCCAGTTACAGGAGAAATCAACAGTGAAAAAAAAAAAGAAAAAGTGAAGCAAATGTCCCCCAGAGGTCTTGTATGACCTTATGGGGGCCGAAAAGTGTAAAAAAAAATAAAAAAAAATAAAGGGTTGAAAAAAAAAAAAGTTTCACATGTAAAAAAAAAAAAGGTCCCCAAGTAAGGAATAAAAAAAAAAAAATAGAAAAAATAAAATAAAATAGACATATTTGGTATTGCCACGTCCGTAAAAACCAGCTCTATAAAAATATCACATGAGCTAACCCCTCGGGTGAACACCGTAAAAAAAAAACAGTGTCAAAACAAGCAATTTTTGTCACCTTGCATCACAAAAGGTGCAACACCAAGTGATCAAAAACGCGTATGTCCCACAAAATGGTACCAATAAAACCGTCACCAAATCCCGCAAAAAATGAGCCCCTACATAAGAAAATCTCTCAAAAAATAAAAAAACTATAGCTATCAGAACATGGACACATTAAAACATAATTTTTTTGTTTCAAAAATGCTATTATTGTGTAAAACTTTAATAAATGAGAAAAAGTATACATATTAGGTATCGCCACGTCCGTAACAATCTGCTCTATAAAAATGTTACTTGACTGAACCCCTCAGGTGAACGCTGTAAAAATAAATAAATAGAAACTGTGCTAAAACAACCCATTTTTTGGTCACCTTGCCCCATAAAGTGTTATAATGAATGATCAAAAAATCATCTGTACCCAAAAATAGTACTAATAAAACTGGCACCTTATCCCCTAATTTCCAAAATGGGGTCACTTCTTGGGAGTTTCTACTGTAAGGGTGCATCAGGGGGCTTCAAATGGGACATGGCATCTAAAAACCATGTGGAGTTCCTTTTCTTCTGCGCCCTGCCGTGTGCCCATACAGCAGTTTATGACCACATGTGGGGTGTTTCTGTAAACCGCAGAATCTGGGTAATAAATATTGAGTTTTGTTAGGCTGTTAACCATCGATGTGTTAAAGAAAAAATTGGATTAAAATGGAAAATCTGCCCAAAAAGTGAAATTTAAAAATTTGATCTCCATTTTCCTTTAATTCTTGTGGAACGCATAAATGGTTAACAAAGTTTGTAAAATCAGTTTTGAGTAACTTGAGGGGTGTCGTTTCTACAATGGGGTCATTTATGGGGGTATCCACTATGTAGGCACCACAAAGTGACTTCAGACCTGAACTGGTCCTTATAAAGTGGGTTTGGCAATTTTCTTAAAAATTTGAAGAATTTCTTCTAAACTTCTAAGCCTTCTAACGTCCTAAAAAAATAAAATGACATTTCCAAAATGATGCCAACATAAAGTAGACATATGGGGAATGTTAAATAATAAATATTTTATGAGGTATCACTTTCTGTTTTAAAAGCAGAGAAATTGAAATTTAGAAAATTGCAAATTTTTCTAATTTTTGGGTAAATTTGGGATGTTTTCATAAATAAAGGTGAAATATTGACTCAAATTTATGACTATCATGAAGTACAATGTGTCACGAGAAAACAATCTCTGAATGACTTGGATAAATAAAGGCGTTCCAAAGCTATTACCACATGAAGTGAGATATGTCAGTTTTGCAAAATTAGGCCTGGTCAGGAAGGGGGCAAATGGTCCAGATGGGAAGTGGTTAATATCAAACACTTGGTGTAATAATCCATCATTTTTATAGTCAAACACACTTTGTGATGGGCAGTGGCACCTGTGAAAAAAGAGGCAGAGCAGAGGCCAGACAGCAGCAGCCATTTCAGTCAGATTAGAGGCAGAGCTGCAGAGTGGCTGTAGCCTGTAATCTGACTAAAATGGCCACTGCTGGCCAATGTCTCTGTGCCACTGCTCTTTCTCTCTCCTCACAGGTGCCCAGTAGTGCTGAGCGAACTTCTGTTTTCAAATTCGGTTTTTAAGCTATAGGTTATCTAAGAATTCCGTTATGGATTCTGCAAACAGGAACCATAACTAAGGGTCCATGGTAGCGGAATATCCATAACGGAATTCTTAGATAACCCAAACCTTATACGCCGAACTTGAAAACAGAAGTTCGCTCATCCCTAATCCCCAGATCAGCCCACCAAGTGTTTGAACATCAAAATGGTGGATTATTAATCCCTATATCATACAGGGATTAATAATCCATCATTTTGATGGTCAAAAACTTGGTGTGCTGGGCTGGGCACCTGTAAAGAGAAGGATCAATTGTAATCCACCATTTTAATATCAAACACTTGGTGTAATAATCCATCATTTTTTTAGTCAAACACACTTTGTGATGGGCAGTGGCACCTGTGAAAAAAGAGGCAGAGCAGAGGCCAGACAGCAGCAGCCATTTCAGTCAGATTAGAGCCAAAGCTGCAGAGAGGCTGTAGCCTGTAATCTGACTAAAATGTCCACTGTTGCTCTGCCTCTCCCTCACAGACACAGGCAGCCCACAATCCCACTGCCCTGCTGCCCAGGCCATCACCATTCATTAGAATTTACTAGCTTTGGCTGCTGCTGCACCTGCTCACTTGAATACTGGAAGTTAACTCCGACGAAGCAGGTCCTCCATGCTGCTTTCTCTCACAGACCCAGCCAGGCTGTCCTGACTCCTGGCACTGGCAATAGTAAGTGGTGGCACTGAGAAGACTGGGGGGCGGGAATAAAGCACTGCAGCGTGCCTTCTGTGATGGAGGAGGCGGAGCTACAGTGAGTGACTGACTGAGTCACGTGCCCCCCTCCTCTCCTCTCCTCAGCACTCTGTCTTCCGCTGAATCCGCCCTGCTTCATTTTTACAGCCTATCTTCGCGGCGCTGAAGGGGGCGGGATCAAGCAAGCCGGCCGGCTGTTACTGTCTGCACTGCATCAGGCAGCGCAGCGGCGCGTGTAAGTGAAGCGCTGGCTGTGCGTCGCTACTGCAGATATATTTTTGTAACTTGGGGTCTGGTGGTGGCGCAAAATGGGGCGTTTAGGATGGCAAATTGGCGATGGGCCCCTCACTCACCCTGGGCCCGGGGCTGCCGACCCAAACGCCCCAATTATAATCCGCCACTGCAAACTGATGCATTCTGAGCGGATCCTTTTCCATTCAGAATGCATTAGAATGCAAACTGATCAGTTTTGGACTGCTTGTGAGAGCCCTGTTTTCAGAAATAGAGGCTAAATTAGATTTAAATACACTGACTTGAGCACAAGCGATATTCGGCCAAGCATACCGATGCTCAAGTCGAACTGGTGTTCAGCCGAGCATGCTCGCACAACACTAGTGATAACTTTAAAAAGCTTTTACTTATTCAAGCCATTCTGAGATTATTTTATCATCACATATTGTACTTCATGACAGTGGTAAATTTGAGTCAAAATATTACATTTTTCTTTATAGAAAAAATACTAAATTTACAAAAAATTTGGACAAATTCGCAATTTTCAAAATTTCAATTTCTCTGCTTTTAAAACAGATAGTGATACCTCCTAAAATAGTTATTACTTTTACATTTGCCATATGTCTACTTCATGTTTGGATCATTTTGTAAATTACATTTTTTGGGACGTTAGAAGGCTTAGAAGTTTAGAAGCAAATCTTGAGAAGTTTCTGAAAATTTCCAAAACCCACTTTTTAAAGACCAGTCCAGGTCCGAAGTCACTTTGTGAGGCTTACATAATAGAAACCACCCATAAATGGCCCCATTTTAGAAACTACACCCCTCAAGGGATTCAAAACTGATTTTACAAACTTTCTTAACCCTTTAGTTGTTCCACAATAATTAAAAGAAAATGTAGATCTATTTATCCCCAGGACTGTGACGAGGGGACATCCTCTGCGTCTGGAGGAAAGAAGGTTTGTACACAAACATAGAAGAGGATTCTTTACGGTAAGAGCAGTGAGACTATGGAACTCTCTGCCTGAGGAGGTGGTGATGGTGAGTACAATAAAGGAATTCAAGAGGGGCCTGGATGTATTTCTGGAGTGTAATAATATTACAGGCTATAGCTACTAGAGAGGGGTCGTTGATCCAGGGAGTTATTCTGATTGCCTGATTGGAGTCGGGAAGGAATTTTTAATTCCCCTAAAGTGGGGAAAATTGACTTCCTCACAGGTTTTTTTTTTGCCTTCCTCTGGATCAACTTGCAGGATAACAGGCCGAACTGGATGGACAAATGTCTTTTTTCGGCCTTATGTACTATGTTACTATGTTACTACTTTTTTGGCAGATTTTTCATTTTAATCCATTTTTTCCGCTAACAAAGCCAGGGTTAACAGCCAAACAAAACTCAATATTTATTGCCCTGATTCTGTAGTTTACAGAAACACCCCATATGTGGTCGTAAAACTGCTGTACGTGCACACGGCAAGGCGCAGAAAGAAAGGAACGCTGTATGGTTTTTGGAAGGCAGATTTCACTGGGATAATTTTAAGTTGCCATGTCACATTTGAAGACCTCCTGATGCACCCATAGAGTAGAAACTCCCAAAAAAATACCCCATTTTGGAAACTATAAGGTGGCGGTTTTGTTGGTACCATTTTAGGGTACATATGATTTTTGTTTGCTCTATATGACTTTTTTTGTGAAGCAACAAAATATAGCTTTTTTGGCACCGTTTTTATCTTTTGTTATTTACAATGTTCATCTGACAGGTTAGATCATGTGGTATTTTTATAGAGCAGGTTGTTACGGATGCAACAATATCAAATATAACTATATTTTGGTTGTTTGTTTCAGTTTTACATAATAAAGCATTTTTGAAAAATTTTTTTGATTGGCACTATTTTGGGGTGCATATGACTTTTTGATTGCTTGCCATTACACTTTTTGTGATGTATGGTGACAAACAAATAGCTTTTTTGACACAGTTTTTTTTAAATCTTTTTTACTGTGTTCACCTGAGGGGTTAGGTCATGTGGTATTTTTATAGACCAGGTTGTTATGGATGCATCGATACCTAATATATCTACTTTTGTTATTTTGTTTTGTTTTACATTTAACACAAATAATTTTTTGTGGGATGAGGTGATGGTTAGATTGGTACTATTTTGGTGGGCATACGCCTTTTTGATCGCTTGGTGTTGCACTTTTAGTTCTGTTAGGTGACCAAAAAAGTTTTTTTTAGCACAGTTTTTATTAAATTTTTTGGATGGTGTTCACCTGAGGGGTTAGGTCATATGATATTTTTATAGAGCCGATCGATACGGATGCCGCGATACCTAATATATCTACTATTCTTTTCTTATTATTTTTTCCTATTTTTTGTACTTTATTTTGGGGAAAGGACGCTTTTTTTTTACTTGAAACTTGAATTGAAACTTTTTTGTAAAACTTTATTTTTTTACTTATTTTTTCACCTTATTTTTTGTCCCACTCTGGGACCTCAACTTTTCGTGTTCTGATGACCTTTACAATGCATTACAATACTTCTGTATTGTAATGCATTGGCTGTAAGTAGGTTGGCGTCCAGTTTATTGGTTCAGTCCTCCGTCCGGCGCAGGACCTGGACGGACATAGGGATGTCCACCCTTTCAGTAGCTCACGCTCAGACAGCAGCATTGTGCTGTCTGGGCGTAAGCTGAAGCAACTGACCTAGACTTTGCTCACCCCCAGTCAGTCACTAGAGCCGCAGACATGACTCCCTGTGGCTGACTGAGGGGGAGAGAATTACCCCGGCTGCCCCCAGCTCACCTTCCCCACAGAAATTTCTTCCCTCTCCTCCCCCTTTTTTTTCCCGGACGGCGATGGGAGAGGGGGGGGGTTGGTTGGCTTCACTGAGGTGGGGGCATGGCTTCACTTATGCGGGTGTGGTTTATCACTTGGAGGCGTGGCCGGTGAGGTCTGGCTTTCTTGGGTGAAGCCAGTGGTCACCCTAGCTGTAAGTGTATTACATAGTGTAATTCACTGCCTGTGAGATCCAGGGGGCTGGATCTCACAGGCTGTCACGGAAGGCAGCCACAATGCCTAAGGAAGGCATTGGGCTGCCGTCCAAGCCATCGGGTCCCTGTCAAAGCAGCACACCAGGCAGGATCTCGCACGTGCCGCGGTCTGTGCTGCCGCCATCGCTATTTTCACTGATGCCGGCACATACAGCAGGGGTCTGGCTATCAGTGACTGCCGGACCCCTGAAGCTGATCGGGCGGGTTCAGCTCCTGCACCCGCCCGATCAGCCCGCCATACATGTACCTGGTCCTTAAGTCACGTCCACCAGCGCCGTACATGTACGGCTTGGGTCCTTAAGGAGTAAAAAGGAAAAGGGGTTGCCTGAGTGTTTAAATCGCATCTGTCAGCAGTTTTGTACCTATGACACTTGCTGACCTGTTACATGTGCTCTTGGCAGCTTAAGGCATCTGTGTTGGTCCCATGTTAATATGTGCCCACATTGCTGAGAAAAATAAATATATTCAAATTAGCCTCTAGGAGCACGAGGGAGTTGCCGTTACACCTAGAGACTCAGCTCTCTCTGCAACTGTTGCACCTTCTGCACTTTGACAGGACCAGACATTGCAACATGATCACACTTGGCCCTGACTTCTTCTAAAGTCAATCAAAGTGGACAGGGTGTGGAAGTTGCACCAAGAGCAGAGCCTCTAGGTGTAATGGCAACACCCCCATTGCTCCTAGACCCTCATTTGCATATATTAAAACATAATTCTTCTCAGTAATATGGGCACATATGAACATGGGACCAACACAGATGTCTTCAGCTGCCAAGTGCACATGTAACAGGTCAGCCAGTGTCATAGGTACAAAACTGCTGACAGATGCCCTTTAACGGTGCACCATACAGCATTATATTACGGAGACTGAGGTATTCTCCTCTAGAGTAAGCATTTCTAGGTAAGTGTAACAGTATATCCACAATACGGCATCTGAGATAGTGGAGATAGTGGAGAATACCATGCAGGTAAAGTAGAGCCCTGTAGATTTGTATTTGAGCTGTATTGCTTCATCCGCTTTATACAGCTTAATTTACGATGAAATGTTCCCAACAAAAATTACAGTATATTAAGAAAAAAAAATTATATTAACGGGGGAACAAACAAACCATTCAGGGTGGCCGCACCTCTTCTCGGACTACCTTGGATTGTTCAACACTTGGATTGGCCAACACTGCTCATCTGAGCGGTGCTGACCAATCCAAAGGCAGCAGGAAGTGTCCTAGACCAGTGGTCGGGAAAGTGCAGCTCGCGAGCCACAAGCGGCTCTTTAGACCCTTCAATGCGGCTCTTTGGTGCGGGCTCCCTCGGCGAAACTAACCCATCCTGCACTACAGAGGAATCTTACCTGTGGGACGCATTTGCGTTCCACAAAGCAAGAGAGGACGTGTTCGCTAACCAGCATTAGCGCACGCGCATCATGACAGTAAGCAGTACACACCTCCTTCCAGACGTCGGAACGAGTAGGAAGTGACGAGGGGTAGTGAAAACTTCCCGGGCAGTGAAATCTGCCAGAGACAGAACACCGCTGCAGGCTACAAGTCAGAGTCAGTGTACCTCCTTCTACCTCCTTTCAGAGTCAGTGTACCTCCTTCTACCTCCTTTCAGAGTCAGTGTACCTCCTTCTACCTCCTTTCAGAGTCAGTGTACCTCCTTCTACCTCCTTTCAGAGTCAGTGCACCTCCTTCTACCTCCTTTCAGAGTCAGTGTACCTCCTTCTACCTCCTTTCAGAGTCAGTGTACCTCCTTCTACCTCCTTCTACCTCCTTTCAGAGTCAGTGTACCTCCTTCTACCTCCTTTCAGAGTCAGTGTACCTCCTTCTACCTCCTTTCAGAGTCGGTGTACCTCCTTCTACCTCCTTTCAGAGTCAGTGTACCTCCTTCTACCTCCTTCTACCTCCTTTCAGAGTCAGTGTACCTCCTTCTACCTCCTTTCAGAGTCAGTGTACCTCCTTCTACCTCCTTTCAGAGTCAGTGTACCTCCTTCTACCTCCTTTCAGAGTCAGTGCACCTCCTTCTACCTCCTTTCAGAGTCAGTGTACCTCCTTCTACCTCCTTTCAGAGTCAGTGTACCTCCTTCTACCTCCTTCTACCTCCTTTCAGAGTCAGTGTACCTCCTTCTACCTCCTTTCAGAGTCGGTGTACCTCCTTCTACCTCCTTTCAGAGTCAGTGTACCTCCTTCTACCTCCTTCTACCTCCTTTCAGAGTCAGTGTACCTCCTTCTACCTCCTTTCAGAGTCAGTGTACCTCCTTCTACCTCCTTTCAGAGTCAGTGCACCTCCTTCTACCTCCTTTCAGTGTCAGTGTACCTCCTTCTACCTTCTTTCAGAGTCAGTGTACCTCCTTCTACCTCCTTTCAGTGTCAGTGTACCTCCTTCTACCTCCTTTCAGAGTCAGTGTACCTCCTTCTACCTTCTTTCAGAGTCAGTGTACCTCCTTCTACCTCCTTTCAGTGTCAGTGTACCTCCTTCTACCTCCTTTCAGAGTCAGTGTACCTCCTTCTACCTCCTTTCAGTGTCAGTGTACCTCCTTCTACCTTCTTTCAGAGTCAGTGTACCTCCTTCTACCTCCTTTCAGTGTCAGTGTACCTCCTTCTACCTCCTTTCAGTGTCAGTGTACCTCCTTCTACCTCCTTTCAGAGTCAGTGTACCTCCTTCTACCTTCTTTCAGAGTCAGTGTACCTCCTTCTACCTCCTTTCAGTGTCAGTGTACCTCCTTCTACCTCCTTTCAGTGTCAGTGTACCTCCTTCTACCTTCTTTCAGTGTCAGTGTACCTCCTTCTACCTCCTTTCAGTGTCAGTGTACCTCCTTCTACCTTCTTTCAGTGTCAGTGTACCTCCTTCTACCTTCTTTCAGAGTCAGTGTACCTCCTTCTACCTCCTTTCAGTGTCAGTGTACCTCCTTCTACCTTCTTTCAGAGTCAGTGTACCTCCTTCTACCTCCTTTCAGAGTCAGTGTACCTCCTTCTACCTCCTTTCAGAGTCAGTGTACCTCCTTCTACCTCCTTTCAGTGTCAGTGCACCTCCTTCTACCTTCTTTCAGAGTCAGTGTACCTCCTTCTACCTTCTTTCAGAGTCAGTGCACCTCCTTCTACCTCCTTCTACAGGTGACTCATTTACTTGGCATGTGTTTAAACAGCAAAAGTAATGTCTGCAGAAAAGTTTAATAAAAGTAAAACATGATAAAGATAAAATGAAATACTAATCAAGATCCAAATAAAAGAAAGTGCATATAAAAGTATGTAAAAACACACTCTGGGCTCATGCCCACGAATGTAAGGGCGCCGTGCTTGTGCTGCGGACCGCAAATAGCAGTCCGCAATGCACGGACACAGACCATGGGGCAGCTGCATGAGGATCGCAGACCCATTCACTTGAATGGGGTTCGCGATCCGCATTCGACTGCCCGCACCGCAAAAAAGTAGCGCATGCTGAAGTGAATGGGTCCATGATGCGGGCTGCACACGGCCATGGAGTCATTAATATTACTGGAAGCCACAGTATGACAGCGACTCTGTGTTAAGCCACGCCTCCGCAATTAACTTGGCGGGTATTTTTTGTTGGGAAAGGTGGCAACCCTAGACCGACACCTATCTGACATTGATGGCATATCCTAGCGATATTCCATCAATTTCTGAGTTAGACCAACCCCTTTAACCCCTTAGGGACCCATGACGTATCGGTACGGCATGTTTCCCGAATCCTTAAGGACCCATGACGTACCGGTACGTCATGGCTTTAATTCGCGATTCCGGCGCCGCGGGGGTTAATCGGAACGGGATGCCGGCTGAAATCATTCAGCCGGCATCCCGTAACAACGCAGGGGGGGGTCATTTGACCCCCCCGTATAGACGATCGCAGAAAACCGCAGGTCCATTCAGACCTGCGGTTTTCTGCGTTTCCGGTCCATTCGGGTGTGCTGTGACCCGATGAACCGGAAAAAGACTGCGGTCGGTGGAGTAATTTTACACCACCAATCGCAGTCCGAGGATTTGAGGAGGCGGTGCTGGCCCTGGTGCTGAACACTGCTGTCCAGGGTGCTGATTGGTGCAGGGGAGAGAGGCGCGAGATTCAAACTTCCTGCGCTCCTCTCTCCCCTCCTCTTCCTGTCCAGCACCCTGACCGTGCAGCATCGTTCAGCACCAGCTCCTGTGTCCCCCTAATCGGCATCCATCAACCTCCTGCACCCATCGCCACTCAGGTAGGTTAGGGTCAGTGAGGGAGAGGCACCATTAGGAAGGGAAAGAAGGGAAAAGTTAGTTAGGAAAAAAAAAAAAAAAAAAGAACTTTTACACAAAACTTTTTTGATCCATCTATCAGACCCCAGAGCCCCCCCTGCCACTTGCCCCCCCCTACCAGCCCCCCACCACCACCAGCCTGGAATCCAGATTCCCACAGTGGGGTTTACTGAAATATACTTTTTTAGTTTTTTTTTCAGTAACCCACTGGTGAATTTGATGGTGGAGCAGACGAATCTGTACGCCCAACAGTTCGCCGCTCAAAACCCAGGCTCATTTTTGGCTAGACCCGGTGGCTGGACGCCGGTCAGTGCAGCCGAAATGAGGACATTTTGGGGCCTCGTGCTGCATATGGGTCTAGTCCAAAAACCTAGTGTCAGGCAATACTGGAGTGGGGACGTCCTATACCAGACCCCACTGTACAGTATGGTCATGACACGTCCCCGGTTTGAGGCCATCCGGAAATGTCTGCATTATTCCGATAATGCAGCATGTCCACCCCGAGGTGATCCTGCCTATGACCGGCTGTATAAGATACGGCCGGTCATCGATCACTTTGGGGCCACATTTCAGCAGGCCTACGTACCTGGAAGGGAGGTCGCGGTTGATGAGTCTCTCGTTGCGTTCAAGGGGAGACTCAGTTTCCGCCAATACATTCCCACAAAGCGGGCGAGGTATGGCGTGAAGCTATACAAAATTTGTGAGAGTACCTCAGGGTACACTTACAAATTTCGTGTGTACGAGGGGCGAGATTCCCGTATTCAACCCCCAGAATGTCCCCCCACTCTGGGTGTTAGCGGGAAACTCGTGTGGGACCTTATGCACCCACTGCTGGATAAGGGTTACCACTTGTACGTGGATAACTTTTATACCAGCATTCCCTTGTTCAGGTCCCTTGCCGCCAGATCCACGTTCGCTTGTGGGACCGTGCGGAAAAATCAGCGCGGCCTCCCTGCCCACCCCCTCCAGGTACCTATCCCCAGGGGTGAGACCCGTGCACTTACCAGTGGAAACCTGTTGCTGGTCAGGTATAAGGACAAGAGGGATGTCCTTATGCTGTCCACAATCCACGGTAACAGCACCACCCCAGTCTCTGTGCGAGGTACCACGGCAACGGTCCTCAAGCCCGATTGTATCGTCGACTACAATCGGTATATGGGAGGAGTTGATCTCTCTGATCAAGTCCTCACGCCATATAATGCCATGCGCAAAACCCGGGCATGGTACAAAAAAGTTACGGTCTACATGGTGCAGGTTGCCATGTACAACTCTTTTGTACTATCCCGAAGCGCTGGCAGCACAGGGACATTCCTCCAATTCTATGAGGCAGTCCTCAAAGACCTGATCTTTTCGGACCGGGAAAGAGCAGGCCGGAGTACCTCGGGAACTGGAGGCGCCCCCGGATCGTCCCTGGCCAACACTTTCCAGGTGTGGTCCCCCATACTGGAAAGAAGGGACGAACCCAAAAAAGATGCAGAGTGTGTCACAAGAGGGGGATACGGAAGGACACCACCACTCAATGTGACACGTGCCCCGATCATCCGGGCCTCTGCGTTATCGATTGCTTCAGGGAGTATCACACTTCCATGGAGTACTAAATTTTTATAATCCCCAACAGTCCACTAGAGAACATAAAACACTATGGCTCTTAGACTTTGGAGACACAGAAACAATTTTTTTTCCCCCAAAAAATATTAGTTTTAGAGCAGGCATCCTCAAACTGCGGCCCTCCAGATGTTGTAAAACTATAACTCCCAGCATGCCCAGACAACCTACAGCCATCAGCAGGGCATGGTGGGAATTGTAGTTTTACAACATCTGGAGGGCCGCAGTTTTTAGGATGCCTGCTTAGTGTCTCCAAAGTCTGAGAGCCATACATATTGGGCATCGTCGCGTGCGTAAAAGTCGTCGCTATAAAAATAACATTTGACCAAACGCCTCGAATGAACGGTGTTAAAAATATAAAACAAAAACTGTGCCAAAACACCCATTTTTGGGCAAAATTTCAATTTGAATCCCTTTTGCCGGTAATAAAGCAAGGGTTAACAGCCAAACAAAACTCAATATTTATGGCCCTGATTCTGTAGTTTGCAGAAACACCCCATATGTGGTCGTAAATGGCTATATAGCCGCACGGCAGGGCATAGAACGAAGGGAACTCCATACGGTTTCTGGAAGGCAGATTTTGATGGACAGTTTTTTTTTTGACACCATGTCCCATTAGAAGCCCCCCTGATGTAGCCTAGACTAGAAACTCCAAAAAAGTGACCCCATCTAAGAAACTACACCCCTCAAGGTATTCAAAAGTTACTTTACAAACTATGTTAACCCTTTAGGTGTTCCACAAAACTAAATAGCGAATGTAGAAACATTTTTAGAATTTAATTTTTTTGTTACATTGCCTCAAAAAAGAGTAATATAGAGCAACCAAAAATCATATTTACCCCTAAAATAGTCCCAAAACAACAACCACCTTATCCTGTAGTTTCCTAGATGGGGTCACTTTTATGGAGTTTCTACTCTAGGGGTGCATCAGGGGGCTTGAAAGGGTACATGGTGTAAATAAACCAGTCCAGCAAAATCTGCCTTCCAAAAACCATATGACGTTCCCCTCCTTCTATGTCCTGCCGTTTGGCCAAACAGTAGTTTACGACCACATATGGGGTGTTTCTGCAAACTACAGAATCAGGGCAACCCATTTTGAGTTTTGTTTGGCAGTTAACCCTTGTTTTACTCCTGGAAAAAATTGATTATATTGGAAAATTTTCCAAAAAATAGAAATTTCTAAATTGTTTCTCCATCTGCCATTAACTCTTGTGGAACACCTAAAGGGTTAACAAAGTTTGTAAACCCAGTTTTGAATACCTTGAGGGGTGTACTTTCTTAGATGGAGTCACTTTTTTGAAATTTCTATTCTAGGGGTGCAACAGGGGGCTTCAAATGGGACATGGTATAAACAAAACCAGTCCTGCAAAATCTGCCTTCCAAAACCCATATGGTGTTCCCCTCCTTCTATGTCCTCCCGTTTGGCCAAACAGTAGTTTACGACCACATATGGGGTGTTTCTGCAAACTACAGAATCAGGGCAACCCATTTTGAGTTTTGTTTGGCAGTTAACCCTTGTTTTACTCCTGGAAAAAATTGATTATATTGGAAAATTTTCCAAAAAATAGAAATTTCTAAATTGTTTCTCCATCTGCCATTAACTCTTGTGGAACACCTAAAGGGTTAACAAAGTTTGTAAACCCAGTTTTGAATACCTTGAGGGGTGTACTTTCTTAGATGGAGTCACTTTTTTGAAATTTCTATTCTAGGGGTGCAACAGGGGGCTTCAAATGGGACATGGTATAAACAAAACCAGTCCTGCAAAATCTGCCTTCCAAAACCCATATGGTGTTCCCCTCCTTCTATGTCCTCCCGTTTGGCCAAACAGTAGTTTACGACCACATATGGGGTGTTTCTGCAAACTACAGAATCAGGGCAACCCATTTTGAGTTTTGTTTGGCAGTTAACCCTTGTTTTACTCCTGGAAAAAATTGATTATATTGGAAAATTTTCCAAAAAATAGAAATTTCTAAATTGTTTCTCCATCTGCCATTAACTCTTGTGGAACACCTAAAGGGTTAATAAAGTTTGAAAAAACAGTTTTGAATACCTTGAGGGGTGTACTTTCTTAGATGGAGTCACTTTTTTGAAATTTCTATTCTAGGGGTGCAACAGGGGGCTTCAAATGGGACATGGTATAAACAAAACCAGTCCTGCAAAATCTGCCTTCCAAAACCCATATGGTGTTCCCCTCCTTCTATGTCCTGCCGTTTGGCCAAACAGTAGTTTACGACCACATATGGGGTGTTTCTGCAAACTACAGAATCAGGGCAACCCATTTTGAGTTTTGTTTGGCAGTTAACCCTTGTTTTACTCCTGGAAAAAATTGATTATATTGGAAAATTTTCCCAAAAATAGAAATTTCTAAATTGTTTCTCCATCTGCCATTAACTCTTGTGGAAGACCTAAAGGGTTAATAAAGTTTGAAAAAACAGTTTTGAATACCTTGAGGGGTGTAGTTTCTAGAATGGGGTCATTTTTGGGAGGTTTCTATTATCTAAGCCTCACAATATGACTGCAAACCTGAACTGGTCCATAAAAAGTGGGATTTTGAAGATTTCTGAAAAATTTCAAAATTTGCTTCTAAACTTCTAAGCCTTGTAACATCCCCAAAAAATAAAATATCATTCCCAAAATGCTACACACATGAAGTAGACATATGGGGAATGTAAAGCCATCACAATTTTTGGGGGTATTACTATGTATTACAGAAGTAGAGAAACTGAAACTTTGAAATTTGCTAATTTTTCAAAAAAAATTGTAAAAATTTTATTTTTTTGTGCAAAAAAATTAACTTTTTTGACCCAATTTTAGCAGTGTCATGAAGTACAATATGTGACGAAAAAACCATCTCAGAACGGCCTGGGTAAGTCAAAGCGTTTTAAAGTTATGAGCACTTAAAGGGACACTGGTCAGATTTGCAAAAAATGGCCAAGTCCTTAAGGTGAAATAGGGCTGAGTCCTTAAGGGGTTAAGGAGTTTCCATTAACATGATGGGAGTTCATGGTTACGTAATGTTGATTAGACTTGGATGCAGCCTCAGCGATAGGTTTAATCTTCTTTTCATAATATACCTTATGTTCCTTAAGGATGCATTTTCCATGCACATGCCCTATAGTCTAAGCTGTACTGTACATAGGAGCTATAATTAAGTTATTTGTAGACGTTTTACCTGAACTGCTTCCGGGCAAATTACTTTTTCCTCCTTGGCTATTCTAATACATCCATAATTCAGACACAGTGCTTGCTGCAGGCAGTTCAGTAATACATGATGATAACTACATTGTAACAAAGTCCAGACAACACGCATTATGAATACTTCTGTCATGTTGAAATCTTGTTTTTGACTGTGTGGTGTAAATGAGTTCTCTTTTTAATTTAGCTACTCCCTCAGCAGGGGACTGTGAGTAATCTTCCGGTCAATGGAGGACAGAACTTTTAATGAGGTCTGAGGACATTATACAATACTGATACATATACCTTGCATGTATACTGATATACCAGTCAGCAGGGGCATTGCCCCGGGTGCAAAGTGTGACGGGGCCTCAGCATAGACCCTTGTTTAGCTCCGATCAGATGAAGAAAAATTATTTATACCCCAGACCAGACTATATATTTACCCTCCTGGCACTTGTTGAGCTCCTTATGCTACTGTATGAGGTACTGATACTGTCAGGAACTGGATAGCACCAGGACCAGGTGCAGTAGCATCAGGAGCTCAACAAGTGCCAAGAGCGATGAGCATAAGGAGGTATGAATATAATATTTTTTTTATTTATTTTTTGTCTGGGGTTTAAATATATTTAGAGGGTCTGGGTCTGATATTAATTAAAAGGTCAGGTTTTTAATATAAATATAGTGTGATGCTAGCGGCCCCTGCCTGCAAACGTCTCTCCCGCGTCAGTCATTGCCGCCAGAGTACTTATGCGTTCCACTGCTCCATGCTGTCTTCTGCCACAGGCCATCCCTGTCTGCTTCCTTCTGCTAGCTCCCTTAAGGGACTTGCATCATCTCCCTAGCTTATAAAGAATAAAGGCTTGCACGGTCTAATCTGTCCCCATTCAGTGCCAGTGTTTCCTGGAATATATAAGGCATCTGCCCTCAGGGAAGGTGCCTGAGCTATAGGTTCCTTGATTAACACCTATATAGGCCCAACATGTATAAATAGAACTTTTCACTAGACCCTCAAAAGAAAGGAAAACATTTGTCCAAGAGTATACAAAAAAATCATAACTTTATTAGACAATTCCAAGATACATGAAAAAGAAAAAGTCAGACAACAAATAAGGCATAAAGGTATATGATATAATACCATCCCTCATGTACAAAAACACACCTTACCATACACAGTGAAAACATAGTGTATGAATATCGAACAAGTAGTCACAACACAAATGGTTAGTTAATACCAGTTATAAAATATCTGATCACATTATAAATGTGTGATATAAAATATAAAATATTCAAAAAAAGGAAAAATACTATCCTTGCATAACACATCGGCAGGGTGATAGTGACGATGGTCAAGGAAATGATTGTAAGAATGTCTAAAAGAGGGTGATGCCTGGGTAAATGCCAGTTCCTTAAAGGGATTGGCCCATCTCAGACATTGATGGCATATCGCTAGGATATGGTATCAATGTCACATAGGTCAGGTCTTACCTGCTTATCTCCAGAACAGGGCCCCCAAAGTGAAGGAGAGCATGTACAGCATGCTCTCGATTTAAAGCTATCCGAATTCCGAGAAGAGCTGCGCCTGCATGCTCAGCTGTTTTCGGAAGTCCCATAGTGGTAAATGAATAGAACACTGGGAAAGCACAGC